>NC_064852.1:75913244-76210744 GCF_024139225.1 Suncus etruscus | reverse complement strand
TCATAAGGAAGTATCTATGAGGGCTGGCAATTTATATATGTGTGTGTGTGTGTGTGTTTGTTTATTTTAAATATATTTATCTTAATTATTTGGGGACATGCTCAGAGGTGTTCAGAGGTTCCTGTACCTTCTAGTAATTCATGGTGATGCTTAGGGAATCATAAGCAATGCTGTGGTTTGAACCAAGGTTGTAGCTACTGCAGCCGAAGGTTACAAACTGATTTGCATAAAAGATTACAGTGTAGTTATTAAGGGAGATATCAATGTATTTTAGACATAAGAGGCATGTTCCTGCCCTTATGCTAATAAGTATTTAACAAAAGTTTTAAATAATAAAATGTATGTTTGGGGCCAGGGTGATAGTAAAATTGGGAGGCTCGGGCCGGAGAGATAGCATGGAGGTAGGGCGTTTGCCTTTCATGCAGAGGGACGGTGGTTCGAATCCCAGAGTCCCATATGGTCCCCTGTGCCTGCCAGGGGCGACTTCTGAGCATGGAGCTAGGAGTAATCCCTGAACGCTGCCGGGTGTGACTCAAAACCAAAATAATAATAATAATAATAATAATAATAATAATAATAATAATAATAATGATAATACATTGGGAGGCTCTTTGCCTTGCACAGGGCTGATCTGGGTTCAATTTCAGCATCCCATATGGTCTCTTGAGCCTTTCCAGGGTTAATTCCTGAGGGCAGAGCCAGGAGTAAGCCCTGAGCATCACCGAGTGTTGCCCCAAAACAAATAACAAGCCAAAATAAAAAATATGTGTGCTTGTAGATGCTGTAGCCATAGTACAGTGAGTAGGGCACTTGCGTTGAATTCTGTGACCCAGGTTCAATCCTTGGCACTCCGTATAATTCTCTGAGCCCTGCCAGGAGTAATTAATGAGTGCAGAAGACCAAACCTTGAGCATCTTCATATGTAGCCTCCCCTCCCCCAATATGCTTATATGTATATAGATATATTTATATATATCATTTAACATGTGCATATATTTAAGCAAAACTTCACATCTAGGGACTGGGGCAATATCACAGCAGTAGGGTTTTTACCTTGCATGCAGCAGCCAACCTGGGATCAACCCAGGTTCGAGCCTCAGCATCCCATATGGTCCCTTGATCCTGCCATAAATGATTCCTGAGTGCAGAGCCATGAGTGGCCCAAAATACAAACAAAAAATTCATTCATATGATTATATAATAATGCAGGATTGTAAAATTCATATGGTTAATTGATTTTTTTTTTGTTGTTGTTGTTGTTTTTGGGTCACACCCAGCAGCGCTTAGGAGTTACTCCTGACTCTACGCTCAGAAATCGCTCCTAGCAGGCTCAGGGGACCAAATGGGATGCCTGGACTCGAACCAGAACCACTGTCCATCTGCATGCAAGGCAAACGTCTTGCCTCCAGGCTATCTCTCTGGCCTGGTTAATTGATTCTTAATGCTTTAGTCACTTTTTTTTTTTTTTTTTGGTTTTTGGGCCACACACCTGGTGATGCTCGGGGGTTACTCCTGGCTGTCTGCTCAGAAATAGCTCCTGGCAGGCACAGGGGACCATATGGGACACCGGGATTTGAACCAACCACCTTAGGTCCTGGATTGGCTGCTTGCAAGGCAAACACCGCTGTGCTATCTCTCCGGGCCCGCTTTAGTCACTTTTTATCAAAATCGTGAGCCTGTGGCCCTATCTATGGTCTACTGTGTTTTAAGTTGTTGGAGAATAAAGTTCTGACACACATAATCACTGATACTGTTCATTCCTTCCCTTCCTTTCTTCATTGTGTTATGATTAATGTGGAGCAGTCACATGCTTGGTTTACTTCCTATACTGTCCAGGGGTCCTATCAATTTGGGGTGCATGCAGCCAATCTGGGTTCTATCTGTAGATTCCCATATAGAATCCCAGGAGTGATTTCTGAATGCAGAGGTAGGAGTAACTGGTGAGGATCTCCAGGTGTGGCCCTCAAACCAAAACATGTTAAAAAGAATATGGCCCAAAAACCAAACGAACAAAAACAAAAATAAAAAAAAGAATATTTGTTAATTTGGTTAGATTCTTGGGAGTAATCAAAAATAGAAAGCAGGAGAGAGAGAGAGAGAGAGAGAGAGAGAGAGAGAGAGAGAATATGGTAGTTAAGGCAGGAGAGAGAGAATATGGTAGTTAAGGCAGGAGAGAGAGAGAGAGAGAGAGAGAGAGAATATGGTAGTTAAGGCAGGAGAGAGAGAGAATATGGTAGTTAAGGCAGGAGAGAGAGAGAATATGGTAGTTAAGGCAGGAGAGAGAGAGAGAGAGAGAGAGAGAGAGAGAGAGAGAGAGAGAATATGGTAGTTAAGGCTGTTTCTTTGCATGTGGCCCATTATAGTTTGGTTTCAGCACAAATGGTCAGTCATCTGAGCATCACCAGGTTTAACTTTGGAGGGTCCTGATCACCACTGGTGTGGCCTGGGTAATTGTTTTTTTTTTTTTTTTGGTTTTGTTTTTGGGCCACGCTGGTGACACTCAGGGGTTACTCCTAGCTATGCGCTCAGAAATTGCTCCTGGCTTAGAGGACCATATGGGATGCCGGGGGATCAAACCATGGTCCATCCTAGGTTAGCACGTGCAAAACAGATGCCCTACTGCTTTCACCACCGCTCCAGCCCCAGGCCTGGGTAATTCTTGAAAACTGTTGGGAGAGGCTTCCTGAATACTGTTTTAGAGCACCCCCAAAAGTAAATCCATAAATACATTTATAACTTTGCTAGCTTCTCTCAATGGGATTTTCCTTTTTCACATCTATAAGAAATATTTTGTCATTTTTCTTTAAAAAGAAACTATACTAATAGGATATGTGTAAAATTTGGAATTTTTTTCTTATTTGTTGTATGAGAAATAGTTTCAGCAATCCTTTGTTAGAATTAGTTATATATTGAGGTTTGTGTTTACATGTATTCATGTATGTGCAAACACGTTTGTGTATGTATATATGTATTATGTGTGTGAGAGAGACACTACAGCCTCATACTTGCCGCTGTTGTTCTTTCACTGGGCTACTTTCCAAAACTTAAATGATTTCTTTTACCTTTTTTTTTGTTCTTGAACTTTGGATCTCACTCGGTGATACTCAAGGCTTACTCCTGACACTTAGTCAGGAGTCACTCTTGGTGAGACTTGGGACCACATGGGTGTGGGATTGTACCTGGGTTGACCACATGCAAGGGAAGATCTCAGCCCAATATGCTTTTTTGTCGTATACTTTTGTGGCCACACCCACCTTGCTCAATGGGTATTCCTGGCTTTGGTCTAAGGAATTACTCTTGCGGTCTTAGGAGACCATAGGCGGGTATCAAGGACCAAAACCTGGTGGACAATGTGCGAGTCAGGCACCCTAACCACTATATTACTATTCATCCCTACAAAACTTTTTTTGGGGGGGTTCATACTCAGTAGTGCTTAGGGGTTACTCTTGGCTCTGCACTCAGGATTCATGCTTGCTGAGCTCAGGAGATCATATGGTATACTAGAGATTGAGCAAAGAAGTGTTTTCACTTCCATTACTCTATGGCCCTTGAGGACTCCCAAGTAGTGGTCAGGTTTTCTTGGGTGTTCCTAGTGAGTGATACTCAGCTCAGCTGCACAAGCCTTATGGTTCAATGTTTAGTACCATTGTGGTGGTGCTTTTCTGGCTCAGCAGTGTTAGTGGCACTTGGGTCTTACTTGTACTGCTTGAGAGGTCACTAGGACCACATTCAGTGGGACTCAGCTAGTCTTGTGGTACTGAGCACTAGGTCAGAACCTAGTAATTAATTACTGTCTCCCTGGTCCCTCTATTGGTTTTTTTTTTGGGGGGGGGGCGGGGAGTGTCACAACCTAAGGTCCTCAGGAGTTATTCCTAGCTTTGCATTCAGAAATCACTCCTGGCAAGCTTGTGGGATCATATGGGATTCGGGGATTCGAACCACCATCCATACTGGATTGGCTGCGCTCAAGGCAAATACTCTGTTGATGTGTTATCTCTCCGACCTCTCTATTGGTCATTTTTTAAAAAATACATCAATGCCAATTATTATAATGGCTTTATAGTATATGATTTGACACATCCCCCCACTCCCAGAATGCATTCCCCCCACTTAAGTTGATAATCAGATTGTTCTCGTAAAAATATATATATATTTTTTGGTTTTTCGGGCCACACCCATTTGATGCTCAGGGGTTACTCAGAAATTGCCCCTGGCTTGGGGGGATCATATGGGACGGTCCTTCCTTGGCTAGCACTTGTAAGGCAGACACCTTACCTCTAGCGCCACCTCATCGGCCCCATAAAAATATTTTCAATCAAAAAAAATATTCTCGATCAGAGGCCACAGTGATAGCACAGTGGTAGGGTGTTTGCTTTGCATGCAGCCAATCCAGGGTGGATGGTGCTTCGAATCCTGGTGTCTCATATGGTCCCCCAACCAGAGGGATTTCTGAGTGCAGAACCAGAAGTAACTCCTGAGCATCACTGAGTGTGGGTCCCCCCCCCAAAAAAAAGAACCCTCAATCAGGTAGCATCTTCAAAGTTTAAAACAAAAAAATGAGAGAAGAAATGCTGAACTCTACCCCAAACCTAATGAATCTCTGCAGTTTGTTTAAATGGACAAGTACATTTTTTTTTTTGGTTTTTGGGTCACACCCGGCAGTGCTCAGGGGTTACCCCTGGCTCGAGGCTCAGAAATCGCTCCTGGCAGGCTCAGGGGACCGTATGGGATGTCAGGATTCGAACCAATGACCTTCTGCATGAAAGGCAAATGCCTTACCTCCATGCTATCTATCCGGCCCCTGATCAAGCACATTTTGAAAAAGACAATCCAGATGATTTTTCTGATCCCATTTTAAAAAAGAAAACTACCCATGCACACTCTAATTTTAAAAATGGAATCTAATTCTAGACTTCTTTACTTGTATTTCCTCTTACATATTCTGAATATTACTTAACGATTCTATTACTTACCAAGTTCTCTAAGCTAGAAATTTTTTAATCTTTTTCAGTTATTCTGCTATGTAACTGTTTTCAGTTATTCACAAAATTCACATTTTACCTCAGAAAAATCTTACTCTCTGGTGTTACAGTTTTTACTATTTTGTTATGGTCATAAAGCAATTTTAAAAATTAACTACATTTGCACTACATATACAGTTGTTTCTTAAAAATGTGTTACTCTTTCACTAGCTTTTTGGTATTTTGTTGTTTTTTTTTTTTGGGGGGGGGGTGGGCCACATCTGGCTGTGCTCAAGACTTATGGCTCTTTCTTTACTCAGGGATCACTTCTGGTAGGGCTCAGAGGGCCATATGGAGTGCTGGGGATTGTACCCTACCCACTGTACTGCCACTCAGGCCCCTCTTTCTCATTCTTGGTTAATTTTGTGGGCCACACCTGTTAGTTCTCAGTAGCTACTCTTGGAATCCTGTGTAGTGGGAACTGAACCTGTCTCCAGCAAGCAAGGGATTCACATTAACTCCTTAAGTATCAACTTTTGTTGTCTTTCATGGATAAATCCAACTAGGGTACATTGGCCTCTAATTCTCAGTTCCCTGCCTCCTTTTTGTCCTTCATCCTCTTTTTCTATATCTCAAATGTATTATTCCTATTACATTGGGTTTCTCACTAGTTGATGGGACAGGAGATCTCACAAGTAGCTTTTTGTTTTTAAACTTAAGGTTGCTTTCACTTAGAATCATCTTCTCTCCTTGTCTTCTCCCTCTAGCCACTTGCTAAGGCTCTCAGTATTTGCGATGCAGTTCAAATGGCATCTTTTTTATAACTTCTTTTGGACTTTCACTCAGAATTTATTGTCGAGTTTTTATTTTCATAAAATTTTATTATTTATACCTTTATATATGTAATTTATGTAAGTCTCTAATCTCTTAGTTGTTTCACACTTTTTGCTCTTTTGTTTGGGCCACATGCAGCAGTGCTCATGGCTCCAGTCTATGTGCTGAAGGATCAAGTCTAGCTTCAGGGAATATATGGGATACTAGGTATTGAACCTGGGTCAGCTGCATGCAAAGCAAATGCCCTACTCATCATACTATTGTTCGGGACCCGGGATTTCACTTTCAGCATCAACTGAAATGTGAGCTTTTCATGTTTTTCCAGCCTTTAAGCAGAGTGCTGATAGCAAGCACAAATGACTTCATTTAGTTGATCAATGAATGAAAACAAAGCAGTTCTGCTTTGAAATTCATTCATTCATTCATTTGTTCAATGAATGAAAACAAAGCCATCATTAGTTTGTATCAGTTGAAACAGAAACAAGACATAACAGTGGTTGCTTACTCTGTTAAGATTTTTTATCCATGTGGCTTTTTCTAGTCTTCCTTCTTTACACTTTGTTTACTGTATATGGCAATTCCTTTCTCTTTGATTTCTCCATCTTTATATTCACCTATAAGTTCTGTCTTGGTCCAAAAAATAAATGCCGCTTTACAGCAATGAATGCTTTACTATGAAATAGATACACAACTTGCATGGAATTTCAGAACTCAGTATCAGTAGTATTGGGAATGATGTTGTCTCACTCAATTCTCTTACAATTCAGTATTCAGTGAAGTGAAGTCCTAATTTAAACGATGCTAGGTAGAAGACTAAGTGCCATGGGAGTTAAATTATTTTACAGCTACAGTAATTTTCTCTTTGTATCTCTGTAATTCTATTACTATGTTGTAATTTTTGAAACTATCAAATGTCATAACATGAAAAATGGGAGGATTCATATTAAAAATAAGCATAATTTCTTAAAGGGCTCTAAGAACTAGAATAATCAGCTATAAATTTCTTTTGTACCTTATTTTTCAAAATCATAGAAAAATAGCCTGAGTTACTATTTGTAAGATATATTTTGTATATTATCATTTGTAAGATATATTTTGTATATTATCATTTGTAAGATATATTTTAATAAAACATTTTAAGCTTAAAATAAAAATATAGAAATTTATTTTATGAATTTTCATTTGTGATTTATTTTTTATAATGATTGGCTTCTATTATTAGCGTTATATTTTTGAAATGTTACAAAATATTTTTCAATTTTTATAAAGCTGTTGCTAATAGTTAAAATATAGTTTAAAAATATTTTAAGTGATGCTATATAGTCAAAGTTCTACATCATCACCGCTTTTGTCCTTTACCCAAACCTGTGGATGACACTAAAGTTTATTTTGTTATAAATTATTTATCTCTCAGCAAAAGAAAGGACTGCTTTGTATTATATGTAACTTCAATTTAAAATTATATGTATAACATTTTTTGAACTGTGGTTCTAATCAGAATGATAGTTGTTTTTAATATTTTTCTCTACGTTGATTCCTTGCTTTCATTTCACTTGTATCATATTTTTCTGTGATTAGGTATAGATCTAAATTTAAATTATTAAATGAATCTTATTTTGTCCAACACTTTTCCCACTGGGTTCCCTTCTAGAAACAGGGCAATGTAAATTATTTGAGTATGTCTCATATCCTTAGATATTAGAAAGAGTAAGTTTTATAAGAATATAAGACTTATTAGGAAATACATTCTTTTCACACCGAGAATTTTTTGCAAATATCTTTGGGACCAAAATTGAATTATGTTTTGCAGAATATTTAAAGTACTTAAGTAAACATAATAGGAGTGGTTACCAATCATTTAGGTGTGCAATTTAACTGAATTTCAACAGATGTTTTAGTAATTCTTTATATGAAACTTAAGATAACTGGTATCTAGATTTTATCTTTTTGATATTAGATATTTTAATAATAAAGTTAAGAATTAAGTAATGTATTAGAAATGGATTTTTCAAATGTAATATTTTACATATATATATATATATATATATATATAGAGAGAGAGAGAGAGAGAGAGAGAGAGAGAGAAATATCTTAGAATTACCCGGTTACTTTAAATGTTTTAAAATACTATTTGAGTAATGTCTACTATTGTACTTTGGTATAATAGCACATTACTTTGGTTGGAATATCTAAATGCTATCACTCACAATTATTTTTTTTATTTTTCTTCTGAAATATTATTAGTAAATTTGAGGACTGCAGAACTGTTGACCCAGTCATACATGTACATAGCTTGGCCTCTGAGTTAATTAAATATGAGTTAATAATATATTAAGGAAATTATTGTCCTTATTACAGTTATTAGGTAGTTACTCAAATTATAGCTTCAAAAGAATGCAAAGCATGGAAAACTCAGGATTAAATTATGCATTTGAACCTTAGGCCAGCTTTTACTGTAGAGACAGTTTTCTGCTAAGAGAGAAATTGTATGTCATTGAAATTAAATGCTTTTCTGGGGATGGAAGGTTCCAGTTTTTAATGAAATTACTGAGTGTGGTGTAGTGAAATGATTAAAATCTGTATTCCGGGAATGTGGCAGGGGAAAAAAATCAATAAGTGCAAGCACAGCTTTGCTGCTCAATGTGAATCCTGAGAATGAAATAAACTACTACAAAAATAATAATTAAAAACATATCAGCACATTAATTTATTTAGCATCAGTCTCCTGAGACATCATCTTCACTAATTTTTAGCATACATTTTACTATGTAATGAGCAGCCTTCTTTTCAGATATCCCTATTAGACAGGCAGTATTTCTGCCCTTCCCCCAGTGCTCCTGCATTGCAATCATTGTACTTGCACTTATTATGTTACAAATGACCGAGGTAAGGCTGACATTCTCAGTGCATGCAAAAAGACCTAGTCTGCCAAGCTCTTTTTTTTTCCTAATGAAGCAGCTTTGTGAAATCTTCCCATGTGTTAATACTAATGAAGATCCTCCAACACAATTAAAATCACAGCCAGTGGTTTTAGGAGGAAACATAAAACAATGGCATCTTTTAAGATACATTTATCCACCTATATGTGTACAAAATAGACATATAGGATAAAATTATTCTCTAGCACCTTGATTTTCACACTATTTCAATCTAAAAGATATTCAACTTTAAATTATATGAACTTTGAGGCGTAAAATGTTGGAAGGGGCAGAACTTCAATGGATGGATACACTTTAAAAAAAGCTTACTGGATAATAACGTATTCAGGCTTTGAAATTATTTTCAGAGTACTATGCATTGTTTTGCTGGAGAAGGGAATGAGTGTACTTTACCTTTAGTTTAAGTTGTTTTTAGGATGTTGGAATTGGAGGTGGGGGCTGCAAGGGGCAAAAAGCTTCAAGTTGGAAGAGCTGCTGGGGCTCAACAAACAGCTCAAAACAAATGTAGTTTGAAGATTAAGCAATAGACGACCAGGGTTAGCTTGATTTCTTAAAAGTTTCAATTCCTATAATATCCAGCCCTTTCCCTCCACCTCTCTTTTTTTAATTTCCCAGAGATTGAGCGAAAAAAGTACCATTGAGATTATATTTTACAGTTTTAGCAAAACGATTATTTTAACGTGTTTTGTTTAAATTTTAATTCAATGTGTAAAAATTACAGCCAGATTAATTTGCCCGTTCAGGACAGCAGGATTTTATTCCAAGTCTGTCTTGCATCCTGCCCTTTATTTTATTTTAGATCACAAATATGCCACGAATTCTTGGCATAGACATTTAATTGGTTTATAGACTTCAACCGAATTCTCAGTTTACGGACGAAAAAGTTTAAGTGGAAAAAGGTCCCATCTGTGTTCCCAGTCCTTGTTTACGCTTTTATAAAAAATAAAATAAAATGATGTTTCCAATCCCATTTTCTTCCTGTCCGCTCTACTTTTAATGGCAATGCAAAAATACGTTTTAAGTTTCTGAACTTTTTCCTGGGATAAGGAAACGGTGTTTAAAAACTCAAAGATTCAAGTATTCTTGGAAGGAAGAGGCAAACCAGCCTTCCCTCCCTGGGCTCCTTTAGGAGCTGATAGGTCATTTATTATTGGAACTGAAATGGTATAAACAATTCTCTCTCTCTCTCTTTTTTTCCCCTTGTTAACAGCAACTTTCATTGTTAGGAGAGGAGAGGAGAGAGAGAGAGAGAGAGAGAAGCCTTGTTGGTTGACGTCACTTGGTTCATGAAGCCTTCGCCTAGAAGTGAAGCTGCTGAACAAACCTTGAGAAGAATCATCATCTCCTGCTTCAATCTGCTGCTGCTGGATAGGAACTAATCAGAGAGAAGAGAGGCGGAAGGCGAAGAAGGAGGGAGGCCAGGGCTTTTCCCGACACCAATCTCCTCTCCAGGCCAACTCCTCTTTCTAGACTTTCTTGCAGAAAAATTAAATCATCAGAGAAATAAGGAGACGTGGGTGCTTTTCCACAAGCCAAAATTAAACAAATAAAATAAAATAAAAAAATAAAAAAAAATCTTCGACCATCTGGGGAAGGCAGAAATCTCAGCCAAAGCAACTCTCAGTTTCGAAAGTCAAGGTAAGTTTAAAAAAAATTAAATTAAAAATATTTCGGGTGTGCGGGTGAGAAGAAATTCGGGCACGAAGGAAGGAAAAGCCGCGGCGGGAATGAAGGGGAGAAAGAAACTACGCTCCGGCGAGCGGGGTTCAACTCGGGGGGAGTCAGTCGCTAAGCTTTGGGGAGCTCAGCCCTGCCCGCCGCAGTTTCTCCTCGCCCGCTCGGGGAGATGTCTCTTTGTTGTGCTGCCGGAGGGAAGGAAGGAAGGCAGGCTCGGTCGGGGTGGGTTGCTCGGGGTCCCGAGTGCGGTTTGGGGGAGGAGGAGGAGGAGGACACCCGGAGATGGCGCGATCGCGGGTGGGAGGCGAAGGGGTGCGGTCTCTGGGAGAATGGAAACTTTTCTATTCCGAGCTTAGCTGCCGCTAAGGTGCGGGACTTTTCGATGGAGCAGGGGCCGAGGGCTCCCCGGGCGCGGGGCCGACGATGCCGCCGCCGAGCGCGAGTCGAGCCGCCTCCCTTTGTGCCTCGGCTGGCCCTGCGCGGCGGCCGGGAAGCGTCTCCTGCCTTCCATTCCCTTCGGCTTCCAGGGCTCGGGTCTCCGCCAACAGTTTTGCTTAAAAAGAAAAGGAAAAAAGAAAAAAAAAATCTACCCCCCCAAAACCCAAAGCCCTGATACGGTTGATCTCAGAGATTCCTACCCTAGGAATATCCGCTGCTCCCCCATTCTGTGCCGGGGCACTTTCAAAATTACAACCCCCCCCCCCAAGTTCCTCTACTTCCCCCAGTTTTTTTTTTTAATTTTGCCTCCGCCCCCTCTTCCCTTTAGGACTGATGAGCGGCGCCCACCCCCCCACCCCCCAAGATGGGCCTCCTCTGGCTCTTTTTTTCCCCTGTGTTGCTTGCAGGCTCTTAAGAGTTTGCAGAAAATGAGCTTGGGAGGCGCGAGGCCCGGGGCGGGGGTGTGCAGGTGGGACTGGGGGGAAAAAAATCTTGATACCTGGGACAGATCGGTTGCCAGGGCACCAGAGAGGGTTCGAGGAGCCCAGCTTTTAATCCTTGACTGTTGGGGCTGTGAATCGGTCTCTGATTTCCTCGCTGTTTTCTTCTTTTTTTCCCCTGGAAAATCAGCCAGCCGAGCTTCCTGCTCTACTTCGCTGCTCTTTGAATCTTGTCATTTGTTCTCTCTGTCTCTTTCTCTTTGCCCTTTCTTGGTGCTCTCCTCCCCTCTAAAGTAACCCCCATGATCCTCCAGAATTGGAATTTGGGAAAGGAAAAATAAAAAAAAAATTTTTTTGGAGAGTCAGAGCTGCCTCTGCTTGTTTGGGAGATATTTCTCTTTTCTTCTCTCCCTTCTGTATTTATCTTTTGTGTGTTGCTTCCTTCTAGAGAAGCAGCTGCCAGTCCTTGGCCGAGTTGTTGAAATTTATCCCTTTGTGTATATTACAATATCCTCCATTTTTTTCCCCTGCCCTCTAAACAACAAGCGTTTCGCCATCTTGGGCAATTTTTATTCCCAAGTCTCTTCCTTTTTTTTTTCTTAGAATTTTTATTTATTTATTTATTTTTGAGGAAGTGAAAGAAGCCTTAGAAAGGCAAAACGTGTGACTGGATAATATTCAAAGTTTAGGGATTGTTCAGGGGTTCTGGTGACGTCATCCAAACTTTATAGAGAAATTTCCCAAGAGTAAATTTTCCTCTCCTATTTCCCCCTTAAAGTATTCTGTAACTTTCAGGTTAACGTCAGGTTGTATTGAGCACTTTTGTGTTTTCAAAATAACCTACGCTGGCTACTCATTTTTTTGTTTTGGTAACAGGTGGAAAATTATGTGCGAAAATACGGTGTAAGCTTACAGTTGACTTCATTTGGGGTTCACCTAGTTTTTGTCTGCATATTTAAAGATTTTTATTACTTTCAAAAAGCATATTCTCTTATTTGCTTCACTTTTCTGCTGAAGGTTTTTTCTTTTAAGTCAGCTTGATTAATATTTATGTGTACTTTGATATCCCGATTCTTTTACACTTTTTTCATTTAAAAATATAACTATTGTAAATATATGGAGATATAAAATACTTTGAAATTTCAGTGGTTGTTATTAAGTCAAACTGTTGACAGTAAGGTCGATTTAAAAGGTAGGATTGCTTTTAAAATTTGTAACTCCTCACTGTAAGCGCTTTGTTAGCCATTATAAAAAGAGAAATAAAAACTAGTGCTGTTTTAATTTGTCAAATAGTTTTTCACCTCACCAAAGTTTGGTTGGTCACATGATCAAACTTAATGATACACTGACTTGTACATAAAGAAGTAGCTCTGTAAATTGAACTGAATGGTAAAGTAGAATTCTGTCTGTAGTTATTTTCAGTCAGCATATTTACCTCTCTTCTAACAAGGACATGAAACTGTCTGCATTTAATTTGCATTTTCTTTGTCTTCTCTGTGTGTGTATGTGTGTATGTGTGTGTGTGTGTGTAAAACATTGACTACAATTAATTCAAAAAAGCTAATAGAACCAATTCTGAATACATTGAAAAGATTTGTCTAACATAACTGTATGGGGTATGTTTATTATCTTTGCAGTGGTCTTCTTTGGGGTTACCTGATAATGCCTTTTAATTTAGAAATTTGCTTTATATACAATTCTGCATAAAAAGCTTTACTTGAGTTGAATGTCATGTGAATTGTAGATAGGTGAAAATGTTTAAATAGTGAAAAAGCACATAGAACAGATGGTTCTAAATTATACATGCAACAAAGGACTAGAAGATTTGGCAGATTATAAATGGCAAGCAACAGAGGATAAGCAGTTTAAGAAAATGGTAGTTAAGTACATTTGAAGTCTCTCACCTATTGTAAACACTGTACATATTATTGCCACTGTGCTGCATAATCAATAATTTAAACAACATTGAAACAGTCAAGTTTCAGGTAGAAAAAAGTTAGATTTCACAAATATTTGTGATCATTGCTGGTATACAACTCAATTGCTTGATTAGGAGGACAAATACCATTTTTTTTTTAGCAAGAGGGAAATTAGATTGTAAGCTTTTTAAAACAGGAAGTTTATGTTTTAATTTATAGATTATGTGGAGATAAGAAAGAGTTAGGTATATACTTTTAAATCCAGGCAATAATATCTATATTGTTCTTGTTTTTTAAATGAGTGCTGAACTTTTAGCTTTACTCACCCTTTTAACATTTACTGAGAATTATTTTTTGACTTTAGTTTGGAAATACAGTTATTAAATGATCATGTTGACATGATGTGCTAAATAAAAGGATACATTTCAGTGTTACTATATTAATTTTGTACATACACATAACATTATAATTATTTTTCTTGGTGCTAATATAGTTTAATCTTTTTTATAGTTTAATCTTAACGTAAAAATGTGCAGATTTTTATGTCTTTTTAGGAGAATCTGAGTAATTACATTTAGCATAGTAAAAAGATTTGAAATAACAAAGTATTTGAGTGGTAGAAATTGTTTTCATTTTTAAAAGTCATTTATTTAAAATGCATATCAGAATGTAATGGAAACCTCAGAATTTTAATTCTGTTGCTCTTTCTCCCATTTCTTTGTTTGCATGTTTATTATAGAACTGCAGTGTAAAGGAGCAGATGTTTTGCCAAACATCCTGATGTGTTGCTTTTTCTTATGGGAGTGCATAACTGTTCCTTCTGATGCATCAACTTGACAGCTGGTTGATTTCATGGAGCTGCTAAGAAGCCATTAGTGGTGTCATTGAATTGAAACAGAACAGTCACTCCCAGCTTGAACTGCAATTGTTAATGTCTTTGTTGCTACTTTTGTGTTCCTATACAAGATGTAGGCTATCACAGTTGCACAAAAGTTCATGTTTTTTGCTCCATCTCCATGAATTAGTGAAAGTGTGCTCTAGAACTTGATTACCTTAGGTTTAAAGATTTCTCAAAGAGATTTTAAGCTGTAGTGCGAGTTTTCTTTTATCTTCTAACGGCTAGGATTTAGAAATGATTTAGTACAAACTAAGTAATATGATGATTTTTTTGGCCCTTAGATGATATTCTATCATCAAGGTTTAATGATCTTTAATATACTTGATATCCTGAGGGATTAATTAAATCATAGATATCTTAAGAGGTTTCTCGTGATAAAATTTAAATATTTAATACCATGAGGTTTTAAAAAAATAATGTTTTATTAAATAAATGTTGACTCAATATTTAAAACTTTTAAAATTTTCATTGACAATAATCAGAAAAAATTACTGGTGAAATGCTTAATTTTACTTAGAAAGATGTAAAGAAATCATTAAATAATTAGTAGTCATTTAACGATTTAAGGTTATATTTTACTAATAACTTTTATTGGCATCTTGCTGTGGTACTAAAATGGCATGAAATGATCCCATGGTACTTAAGTGTTTTCTACTTTTAGAGTCGTTTGCTTATATATACTTAGTTATTTTTGGTAGGAGGGTAATTAATACAGTGGCGATATGAAAAGGTATAATTTGAGCAGAATTTAAAGAAATTTGTATACAAGTAGGATGATTAGTTTAAGAATATAATTTAGTATTGTTAATGACCCTTTCAAGTTTAAATATTTGATTTTTAGTTTAAAATTTTTAAGTGCATTACGTATTTCCTAAATGAGCATAAAATTTAAACATTTAACATCACATAGTTTTTTAAGAACTGTGAAGTTGATAAGAATATTTAATTTGCTTATATACTTTCTATATGATATAAATTTTAAGCACTTGTAATATACTGCTGAATGGTTCTGGAATTATGATATATTGAAAATATAAGTTTACAGAAATGCTTCCTTATTAAATATATATTTCTGAGGCTAACACTAAGATGTATATTCAGGTGATATACTTTCTTAACCCTCTTAACAGATAATAGACCTGTTGTTGTTTTTTTTTAAAAAATCATTCTATTGCCTTTACCTTGGATTCAATTTTTAAGAAATATATTTTACTCAAAATTGTGCTTAGGCAGTTATTTATATAGCTAACTTATAGTACATTGAGTTTTATAGCAATACAAATATTTTCTTGAAGAAATCTTATTTTGTTCATATTAAAAGATAAGACAGTCTTAATTCTAATAAATTACCTTCTACTAAATACTTTAAGCAGGAATCTTTCTTTTCCTTTTCCTTCCTTCCTTCCTTCCTTCCTTCCTTCCTTCCTTCCTTCCTTCCTTCCTTCCTTCCTTCCTTCCTTCCTTCCTTCCTTCCTTCCTTCCTTCCTTCCTTCCTTCCTTCCTTCCTTCCATCTTTTTATCTTTCTTACCATCTTTCTATCTTTTTTTCATCCTTCCCTACCATTCTTTCTTTTCCCCTCCGTCCCCTCCCCTTCTCTATGCTTCCCTCCTCTCCCCACCCCCTCCTCTCTGACAGTAGGGTTTTTTTTTTGTTTTTGGGCCACACCCAGCGGTGCTCAGGGGTTACTCCTGGCTGTCTGCTCAGAAATAGCTCCTGGCAGGCACGGGGGACCATATGGGACACTGGGATTCGAACCAACCACCTTTGGTCCTGGATCGGCTGCTTGCAAGGCAAACACCGTTGTGCTATCTCTCTGGGCCCAGGGTTGTTTTTTTTTTTTTTTTTTTTAATTTGCCAAGTATACATACGAGCTCTGCTTTGAATTTCATAAAGGAAAGCAATGCTTAATATAAGTCATAAAAGTTTAAACTTCCACAAGTTTTCTATTGACTATTAACTCTAAATATAGGTGTCTAGTAAATTAAAAATAACACATAGCATTATAAAGTATTGCCACCATCTCTCCCGAGGGAAAGTAAAATGAGTTAACCTGGCGTGTTTTGTTACTTTTTCTTTTCCAGTTTTTGGGCCACCCTGGTGATGCTCAGGGGTTACTCTTGGCTCTGTGCTCAGAAATCACTCCTGGCAGGCTTGGGGGACCAGATGGGATGCTGGGGCTCAAATGTGAGTTAGCTGTATGCAAGGCAAATGCCCTATCCCTGTGATATTGCTCCGACCTTTGTTTTGTGTGTGTGTGTGTGTGTGTGTGTGTGTGTTTTTGAGGGGGGTCACACCCAGCAGCGCTCAGGTGTTACTCCTGGCTCCACACTCAGAAATCGCTCCTGGCAGGCTCAGGATGCCGGAATTCGAACCACTGTCCTTCTGCATACAAGGCAAACGCCCTACCTTCATGCTATCTCTCCAGCCCCACCGACCTCTATTTTATTACTTTTTGTTTGGGGACCACATCCAGTCATGCTACAGGGTTTCTTCATACTTAGTTGTACTCAGAGTAGTCCTAATGGTACTCAGGGATCATGTGGTGCTAAGAATCAAACCTGAGTTTCTTTTATGAAAAACATGTGCTTCAGCTTTTACAGGATTTTATATTTAGTGTTTTGTGATTTATGACCAGGCATAAAATACAGTTTGAGATATAAAATACTGTTCATTGATAAGGATTAAGTTCTTTTTTTTTTAAAAAATATGGAACACATCACGAATTTGCGTGTCATCCTTGCACAGGGGCCATGCTAATTTTCTCTTCTACTTTTAGTATATGTGCTGCCGAAACAAGCACAGGATTAATTTCTTTTTTAATTAGTAGGTTTGGGGTTGGCTAGAGGTATAGTACAGGAGTTAAGGCACTTGCCTTGCAAGTAAGTTGGTTCCAGTTTGACCCCTGTCATACTACATTTGGTTCCTAGAGCATCATTAGAAGTGATCCTTGAGCAATTAGTTAAGAGTAAGACCTGAATGAACACCACTGGGTGTAGTCCTAAAAACAAATAAGTAAAATAAATTAAGTAAACTCATAACTATTTGAGGTGAAAATCAGGTTCTTATTCCATGTATTTAAAAAATTACTATACCAGATAGTGTACTTTCAAATTACTATTCATACTTAAAATTTATAATCTGTAATTTTGCTTATGCTTGATTTACAGTGCCTTTTATTGAAATAAATATATTAGGGGTAAAAAGTTAAATAAGATATTTACTGATTTTTTTTAGTGTGTATGCATATCTGTATAAGAAAAAATATTTGTGTATAAGATAAAAGGAGTATTTGGTTTGAGGATAATTGTTGCATCAGTACTCCAACTATATGTAGGTATAATTGTATGTTTTTCTTCTGTTTTCTCCTTTTCCACTTTTCCACAAGCATGCACTCATTAATCAAAGACGGTGCACTCCTGCTGAGGGCAGAGAGGTTCATCAAATTGGCAGTCAGTTTGGTGTAAAGAACGGTGTACTGAAGCTCTTAACTCGCTGGGACATAAATAAATCTAAGGTCTTTGTATGCAAACCCTGGAGGTTAATACTGTATAATTCAATGTCCTGTCTTTGTTTTTATGATTGATGTTTTTAAATGTTTCAAGCCTGATGCAAGTCTTCTACTAGGTCAGGTCTGACTGTCTGATTGGCTGAAGTAAGAAAGCATTAGGTTGTCAGAAGGACTTAGAGTATGCTGCAGAGATTTTGATTTTTTTTTCCCCTGCGAGATCATTGTCATATTGCCTGAGCTGTTATAGGAATGTACTAGTGATTGACATCCCCCACTGTGATAATGGACCCAGTGCATGAAATGCCAATAGTTTGGTCCTATTTGTTCAGAAGCTTACTGCCATTTGTATCCTTAACAGAGCTAACATGTAGAACAAGCAAAACTACTGGGATTTCTCTAGAAATAGTGCTGGGATTTGGCTTTAACATGAATTGGTTGCATATTCATAATTTAAGAACAGCTGGTTACAGCAAGCACATAGTCATTTGCAAGCTATTATAAACCATTCTACTCACACATGGAGCCTATGCTTGTTGGAATTTTTTTTTATCGATCTACCTGCATTTAAAATCTGGTCACTGCTGCTACAGAAGCTCTTCATTTTAGCTGTGTTTGCAACATAGAACAGCTTTAGTTTTAAATA
Source organism: Suncus etruscus (assembly GCF_024139225.1). Lineage (NCBI taxonomy): Eukaryota > Metazoa > Chordata > Mammalia > Eulipotyphla > Soricidae > Suncus > Suncus etruscus. The sequence goes on along the minus strand of NC_064852.1, from coordinate 76,192,486 downwards.
TTTAATTTAAACTAAATGCAGAATAAAATGTAGATGCTTTGAAGGAACCAGTGTAAAAGTCTTTTATGTATTACCTACCAGATAGCTCATCTTGGCCCCAAATAAAACTATATTGTACAGCTTTTTAAATTTTTGGGTGATACATCTTTGAGTTTTGTTTTTAGATAAATAACATCTATTATTGTTTACTTTAATATATTGTAAATTATATTTTACTAATCATATGTCATTTTAGGAAACAACACAAGCAGTAGATTGTAATTAATTAGCCTTTAAGGTAATTTTATGTAACATATTGTACTTTTAATTTATGAATGGTGTAAGGAAAATTAGGAAGAAAAATTAACATTATAATTTGATTAGGATAGTGCTAATTCTAAACAATAAATTTACTCTTCAATTTTTTTTAGGAGAAATCTAAATAGCAAATTTTTCTTTTTCGGAACACTTGTGTAATAGTAAGCACATTTGTGCTTTTATATACTTAAATGATACATGTAAATTATTCTGTAATTTCCTCTCTGTTGCCCTACATAGTATTAACTAAAAGTAGAAAAGAAAAATCTGTTATCTGGGTTTTTAATGAGAGAAGTGATAGGGAAAAATGTTAACTGTGATTTTGAGACATCCTTATAGAATCCTGCAAGGTCTCCATTGATTGGTGTATGTTAAAACAAGTGGCTGTGTCTATGTGATTTGTAGTGATGATGTTTATACTGTGCTTGCTGCACAGAAGTGTTAGGGTCACATGCACATGCATGTATTTGTCCCCACACTGGATGATGAAGGAGCTTTCAGCATTTCAAGGTTGAGTACCAGTCCTAAAAGTGCCTTTTACTCTTTCTTGGAATCACAATTGGCTAGATGTGTTGGTACTATAAGAGAGTATATGGCCAAATTTAATCAAGGTGATAGCAGGTGCTGCCTTTTTTGCTAAGTAATAAATTCAGAGGTTATTAAAGGACATCATGTTATGTTTTTTAGTTTTGAGTTGCATAGATAATAACTATGTATAGTAAATTGCCATTATGTGAGCTTATATTCGTTATTTTGTAAATTACTTTATACCTCTTTTCTCTAAATCCCTCAGACTGTTGTCCTTTCAGCTTTTTTCTGTGTTCTTTAGTGTCTCATCACAGTATAAGTCATGTAAATAAATGGAATTAAAGTAAGTTTTTCTTAATACCCTCTTTTTCATATGTTATTTGAGAAATCATTTGTATTTTCTGATTCTTGTTTGTAACAGCAATATTACTGCATATGATTTTTTTTTTTTTGGTTTTTTTTTTGGGCCACACCTGGCAGTGCTCAGGGCTTAATCCTGGCTGTCTGCTCAGAAATAGCTCCTGGCAGGCACGGGGGACCATATGGGACACCGGGATTCGAACCAACCACCTTTGGTCCTGAATCAGCTGCTTGCAAGGCAAACACCGCTGTGCTATCTCTCCGGGCCCGATTTTTTTTTCTTTTTTATGGAAATTACACCAACTGTTATTTAGGGCTTACCCTGACTCTGTGCCCAGGGATTATTCCTGACAGGGAAGGCTCTGGGCACCTGTGGTGCTGGGGATCAAATCTCAGTCCACTTTGTGCAAGGTAAGCACCTACCTATTGTACTATTGCTGTAGTTTCAATGATACATTATAATTTGTGGTGCTCAGGGAGTCAGGGACCACATTAATGATTATTGACCAACTATGGGATTCCAGGGCACTCTTGGAGGTGCTCATGGACCTTCTGGGCTATGCTAAACAATTCTCTGTGGACCAAGTGGTACTGAGGATCAAAACAGGGTCAGCTACATGCAAGGTATGCACCTTAACACCTATACTATCTGTTTGACTCTTTGATACACTTTTTTGTTCCAGAAGTAATAGGGACATTTCTTTATAAAATATACTTCCATATTTATATTGTATATAAGCATACATTTGAATAGGTACAGTAAAAACTTATAAAACATGGAGGGGAATCTGACCTCATTGGAATAATTAGAAGGAATCTTTGATTTTTGGTAGCATGGTGTTTGATGAGAATGATTAAAATAGAATGTTCAGAAGTCAACAAGAAAGATTGCAACAAAAGCACAGCAGGAACTCCTTATAGGACTTTAAATGGGAACTGCTGGGTCTCTAGCATGGTTCTAGAACCTTTGGGAGGTCACACCAACCTCTACTTCTCCAAGAAAGAAAATGAAATGTTAAAGAATCCTTTTCTTTTATTGCTTTCCAAAATGTATGTTTCTCTGGAGAAAGGGATATTAATCGGTTTCAAATCATCTATTTCAGTGATAGACTTGTTGTTTGTGGAGGCCAGTTAAAACTGACAAAACTGCTCTTTCTGGTCAGCTTTATTCAAAGATTGTGTTTCATATGAGATTAACCAGAACCACTCCCTTCTTTATTCTTTTTTTTTTGTGTTTATAAGAGGTTTTCTTTAAGCCTAGTTAAATGGTCATAATTGTTAGTAGTATGGAGCAGAGAGGACTTAATTTTTGTTTTCCTTTTCTTGTTTTGGTTGTGAAAGGGGTTTTTGGAGGGATTTCATAAATTTGAATTAAAATACATTTTACCATTTGTAGATTTTTTTGTTTGTTTCTGTTTTTTTTTGTTCGTTTTTGATTAAATGAAGAAGAGAAAATAATAATAGGAAAACCCAGAGGAGTCAAAGCCAACAAAATTCATAGCCTTTTCTTTTCATCACTGTTGAGCTTTAAAAATTATAGAAATCAGGGGCCGGAGAGATAGCATGGAGGTAAGGCGACCTTCTTGCAAGCAGAAGGTCAGTGGTTCGAATCCTGGCACCCCATATGGTCCCCCAAGTCTGCCAGGAGCGATTTCTGAGCATCGAGCCAGGAGTGACCCCCAAGCGCTACTGGGTGTGACTCAAAAAAACAAACAAACAAAAAAAGAAACAAAAAATTATAGAAATCCTACATAAAATTGTATGAAAAGCCAAATAGTCAATACTGTTCAAATAAAACAAATGTACCAGGAAATCTTAATTTTCAGTAATTAGACTACTCCTAACTTCACTGTTGCTGCACTAAGATGAATTGAATAAATCTTTCATTTACTTATTTGCAGTATGGTGAGCCACATTTATGTGAAAGATATCTCAGAAAGCCTTAGTACTTTTACAGTGTATGGTAAACTTTATGTTCAGTTAAAGGTAGAAATGAATATAATGGAAAGGTACCTAGTATCTGAGAAGAAGGTTGTTAGAAGCTTTACTTGACTATCTGGTTTCCATGACAAGGTTGTTGAAAATACTTCTGTACCTCTTTGGGAAAAGGTTTATTGTTAACATAGAGCACAGTGGTGACGTAAAAAGCAGCAAAGCCCATCTTGAGCATCTGAAAAAATCAGTGAGCAGCCAGTAAGTCACAGGAGGCTGTATTTTTTTTTTCTTTTGTAGATTGTTAGTGTAGCCTACTTTAACAAATGGGATCTGTAGGACAGTTGTAAATGACAGAAGCTGTGGGTCAAATATGTTTTAAAAGAGGGTTTATGTCAGAGCTGATGCTTGGGGGCATAGTAAGAGCAGCAAAAAGGGAAGCAAATGGCTTATTTCTCCTCTCTTACCTTTTATTTGTTGATATTGGGGTAGCAGGAAGATGGATACATTTGTTGTGGTCTTGCACACTGTATTGGTTCCAGGTTTGGTTGTGGTTCTCTCACACTTTAGTTGTACTTGGTCACACTTGGTGGCATGCACAGAAGTGTGTACATTTTGTTGTGGCACTGGGGATCACAAATAGCCTACCTGTACTGGAACTGCCTTTCAGCATGTGGCCCAGAGCCAGGGATTGAATTGGTGGCCTTACAGGTCTCAGGTTTGCAAGGCAGACATTTTTGTCACTTGAGTTTTCCAGTTCCAGACAAAAACCTTTACCAAAGGCCTTAAAATGGGGTTAAGTGGAGTGGTACATGGTGATATAATTGAGTTCTTTTGGAAAGTATCAAGATTTACTTCATTTTAGTGCGAAGTTTGTTAGCATTAAATTCCTGTGTATTGTTATTATTTTCAGCCACTTGTTGAAAAATAACTTATTGTAATAACCTCAAGGATTTGAAATAAGAAGTTGAAGAGTTAGGGAATGTTTTGTTAGTAGTAAACATCTGTTTGGGAAGACTGCATATACAAACTATGGCCAGGTAGGTAAAACTATCTTCTTCTACTCCAGAAAGCCTGTTCCTAGATGTTCCTACCAATATTTACATTTACTTTAAAGAAGAAAATAAATACCTTTGTACTATGAGTGAACTAGAAGGGTAAGAGTTTCCTCGTACTCAGGGAAAATAAAATTTATTAGAACGTGACTATGCTTTTTTTTTTAAAGAAAATATTCTGGGGCCGGACGGTGGCACTAGAGGTAAAGTGCCTGCCTTGCCTGCGCTAGCCTTGGACGGACCGCGGTTCGATCCCCCGGCATCCCATATGGTCCCCCAAGCCAGGAGCGACTTCTGAGCACATAGCCAGGAGTAACCCCTGAGCGTCACCGGTGTGGCCCAAAACCAAAAAAAAAAAAAAAAAAAAAAAAGTCATTAGGGGCCGGGCGGTGGCGCTGGAGGTAAGGTGCCTGCCTTACCTGCGCTAGCCTAGGAGACGGACCGCAGTTCGATCCCCCGGCGTCCCATATGGTCCCCCAAGCCAGGAGCGACCTCTGAGCGCATAGCCAGGAGTAACCCCTGAGCGTTACCGGGTGTGGCCCAAAAACCAAAAAAAAAAAAAAAAAAAAAAAAAAGAAAATATTCTATGAATCTAATCCATTACAATTTTAAATATAAGAAATAATTTATAAATTCGCCCCGGCCCCTATAAATTAGGTTATATTTTGTAGGAATTTATTGCAAACATTTTATTCTTAGTAGTTAGTATTTGATAATGTTGAAGCTGAATTTCTGAGTTACCAACAAAATTATCTATATCAGGTAAAATGTATGTTTGTTTCTATTTTTAACATTAACACTTCACAATCTAGCCAAATTTAGTTGTATAGTTATCCACAGAAATATCATCATTTGGGGCCGGAGAGATAGCATGGAGGTAAGGCGTTTGCCTTTCATGCAGGAGGTCATCGGTTCGAATCCCGGCGTCCCATATGGTCCCCCATGCCTGCCAGGAGCAATTTCTGAGCAATTTCCTGGAGCCAGGAATAACCCTTGAGCACTGCCGGGTGTGACCCAAAAAACCACAAAAATAAATAAATAAATAAATAAAAACCCATTTAAAAAAAAAAAGAAATATCATCATTTAACTCGTTTTTATATTTAGTTTTGTAATGTGCTAGTGCAGGGGTGGCGAACAAGTTCGACACAAAGAGCCAAAATTTTAAACTGTGAGAGTTAGAGAGCCACACCATGCAATGACCTATCAAAACAGACAAACACTCACACAAAAGCATATCATTTTAACAATAATCTATTAAACACATATTGCATTTTGCCATTTTGAGTGAGGGTCAAAATCCTGCAGTGATGGTGAAGGTGTGCTGCGTCCTCCATACTAAGAACTAATGGCCAGATGTGACCCAACATGTGACGAAGGAATCCCTGCTCGCTGGCCTGTGCAGTTGTTTCTGAGGGATGGGAGCCGGGATGACGCTGCCTGGGGGCAGACTCCACACTCTGAGATCTCTCCTCAGAGGTCCCTCCTCAGAAGCAGCAGAACAAAATCCAAACTTGGCAAAGAGCCACAGTATACAAAATAATGATAAGAGGCCAGGAGCCACGTATTCGCCACCCCTGTGCTAGTGACTCTTTATTAGGCAGTGGGAATTAGTTAAATAAATTAGCAGCTAAATTGAAAATAAGAATTAAATAAACATCTATTTTTTAATAACTGGAAACAATTCAAGATAACCCAGAAATAAAATGTATAATCCTGGTATTCAATGAGTTTATAACTTACCTAGAGAGAAAGGTTGTTCATGGAGTGAGATTCATCTTTTGTAATTTTAATTTGTGGAAATTCAAATTATTTATATTAGGGAAATAATAAAAATAGAATAATGAAGATAGAAAAGGAAAAATAGTTGCAATAGACATCATTTACTTGGAGATGTTTTGCTTCAGACAGGATACAATTTATCACAGACTTTCTTCAGTAGCTCTCTCTGACAACTTACACTAAGAGTGGCCTAGGGAAAGATGTCTTGGTACAGAGCCATGATTAAGGCATGATCACAGCTTGGTGTGATTCCCCACCCCCAAGAAATAACTCCATACTTTTTTTTAGTTGTTGTGTGTGTGTGTGTGTGTGTGTTTTGTGTTTTTTTTTTGGGTCACACCTGGTGGCACTCAAGGATTTACTCCTGGCTCTGCACTCAGAAATGCTCCTGGCAGGCATGGGGGATCATATGGGATGCTGGGATTTAAACCACCGTCTGTCCTGGATTGGCTGCGTGCAAGACAAACACCCTATCAAACATCCTATCATGTGCTATTTTTGTTATATTTTTATATTTAATTATTTTGGTGTTTAGGCCACATTTACCTGTGTTCAAGGCTTCTGGTGATACTCAGGGGACCACTTACAGAGCTCCCTACCATTGATCAAATCCACTTGGCTTCATACAAGGCAGACAGACACCTTACCTGTTTTGTTTCTGACTTTAGTGCTCAGGGGTTACTCTTGGCTCTGCACTCAGGGATCATTCCTTCATTTCTGGCAGTACTCAGGGAAGCACATGGGATAACAGGGATTCAACCAGATCTGTTGAATATAAGACATGCAACCTACCTGCTGTACTACCACTATGACCCCTATTTTTTGTCATTAGAACTCTTTTTTTTTTTTTTTTGCTAAAGTATCCTTATTGGTTTTACTAGATTTCTTAATTCCCTTGTTAAGGCTTAATTTATCTCTACTATATTTTCATTGTAAATGTCTGAAATTTGTAGTATAAGCACGGTTAACCTAGATAGTGAAATTACTTTTAAACCATTGTTAAGTTTTTATGGCTTTTTATTTGTTTGGTTTCTACATCTTTCTAAACAACTAGTATTAGAATGCCAAAAATAGGGCCCGGAGAGATAGCACAGCGGCGTTTGCCTTGCAAGCAGCCAATCCAGGACCAAAGGTGGTTGGTTTGAATCCCGGCGTCTCATATGGTCCCCCGTGCCTGCCAGGAGCTATTTCTGAGCAGACAGCCAGGAGTGACCCCTGAGCACTGGCGGGTGTGGCCCAAAAACCAAAAAAAAAAAAAAAAGAATGCCAAAAATAAATTTTCTTGAAAAAAGGTTGGGTTATCATTCTAATAAATTATTTTCTCTTTGATACCAGAATTTAGACTACTAAAAATTTAAGAAAATTTAATTCTTATGTTATATTTTTGCCAGTTTATTATAAGAGTAATGATATATGTAGTACCATAATTTTCTTATTACAGATAATCATGATCATTGATCTTTGATTCTTCCTTAAGTTAAAAGTTTATTTTCACCCCCAAAATATTTTCAAATTTTTGATTTTTATGTGCTAGAGCAAGAACACACAGTCTTATACATGCAAGAAAATGAGCTTGACCCTAGGGGGTAAAAATTAAAACTATAGAAAGTTTTAAAGTTTTCACATCCAGAATTCTGGGTTTTTGAACATTACATTTTTTTAATGTTGAAATTAAGCAAAATTAAAGTGTTAAAAAAAGAAGCAGCAAGTTGAAAAAGTGAAAATGGAGGGGAAGTAGATTTTATAAAATAATGAAACTCAATCCTTAATAGCTTTGTAACTTCCTATCTCATAGTGATGCATTAAAAAAATTGCATTGTATAGGGATATACAAGAAATCTCTTCAGGGGAGAAGGGAGGAGATGAGGGAGGGAGAGGAAGAGAGCAAGAAAAGAAGGAAAAGGAAGAAAGGAGAGTGGGCAAAGGAGAGAGGAGAGAGAAATGGAGGGAGGGGGTTGAGGAAAATCTGCCATAGAGGTAAGAGTTGGGAGAATGGAAGGAAAATGGGATATTGGTGATATTGTGGCAGGAAATATACACTGGTGAGACATGGGTGTTGGAACACTGTAAACAGAAACCTAATCATGTACAACTTTGTGACTATCATGACAAATCAATTACAATTTATTAATAAAAATTATACCCTAAATAATATTGTAAAAAAGGACTAAAATGCTTCTTTGATAGCAAATTAAAAAGAATTCCTTCCCAAGAAGACTAGATTAAATAACACTAATATTTATGACCTTGGCAGTATAATTTGGTAGAGTGGTTTGGACTAAAGCTAAAGAAATCTGGGCTGGGGGCCAGAATGATAGCACAGTGGTATGGCATTTGCCTTGCACGTGGCTGACCCAGGCCCAGAACGAATCTGGGTTCGATCCCTGGCATCCAATATGGTCCCCCAAGCCAGGAGCGATTTCTGAGCACATAGCCAGGAGTAACCCCTGAGCATCACCAGGTGTGCAGCTCCAAAAGCCCCCAAAACAAACAAACAAAAAAAACCAAAGAGATTGGTGCTGGAGGATAGTGTAGCAGGTAGGGCACTTGCCTTGCACACTGTTGACCTGGGTTTCCCAAGAACCACCAGGAGTGACCCCTGAATACAGAGTCAAGGAGTAAGATCCAACCACCCCCAAGCACCAGGGACATGACTTGTAGAACACATGCCTTTCATGTGCAGAGCTCTTGGTCCCATCCCCAGCAATACATGCACATTGCTATCTGTCCCTGCTTCCCAACACTACCTAAAGTAGTTCCTTGAGTCCCTGAAAACTGCCAGTGTAGAATCCCAAACAAAAGAGAATTTCAGAAAAGAAGTTGAAATTAAGGATGGTTTTGTATTGTATGTACAGGTAGTTAGTTACTCTCTGTGAGACTCTGTGGCAGTGTGAATTAGCTAGCAGGGCGATTTTTTATTTGTGATAGGTGTTAAGGTGAACTGGGCAACAGAAAATAGAGTTTGGATGTGTTTTCTTTTCCTTTTGTTGTCGTTGGGGAGAGAGGTGCATAATCCACAGTACTAGGAGCTATTCTTTGCTGTGTGCTTAGGAGTGACCCCTGGTGGTGCGTGGGCTACCATGTGCAGTGTTAGGATTTTAGTATGCGGGCTGACTCTCCTCAACCCATGGATGTTTTCTTCTAGAACTTTTTTTGAAATCTCTTGAGGTCTTTGTTGTGGGTGTACTTGTGATCCTATGGTTGAGGTCAACTCTGAGATTAACACTTCCTCTGCTTCAGGAGAGCCTGCTACTGCAGATGGTCAGTGTTAAAAGGGGGGAGAATGGGTTGTATAATGAGTCAGCTTCCACTGAGATTTGCCTAGGTAAGTGTGATCTTCATCTGCAAACCTCACTTCTTTTCAAGCCTAATGACAGGTTGAGGAAAATTCAGTGATGCCAAAAGGTAGCCTTGATCTCTTCCTTTAATGTGAGCATATGCCTAAAGCCCTGTGATCTCCATTTCCCTTATAGGCTTTCATGTTTCTGAACTTCAGTTCTTCAGTTTAGTATTTGGGAGATTTCAGAACATTCTCACTTATACCCTAACATCTGTACCCTGAAGCCCTGGAGCATGTATGTGCATTGATGAGGGTCTTTTTATAGTTTTGGCATTTTCCCTGACTGCTGCTTTTTATTTTGTTTTATGTTTTGTTTGGGGGGTCACACCCAGTAGCACTCAAGGGCTACTTCTGGATCTGTGCTTAAAATTAACTCCCAGCGATATTTGGGGGACCATGTGATGCCTGAGAAAGTACATGCTTAATCCATCAAACTATTTCTCCAGATCTTTCCTGACGTTCATGCTGATTATCTTGGTCTTTTTGAGGTAGATTTGGGGAGTAATTACATGATGTAGTCTGTTAGATTTTCAGGTTTATTTTACAAAATATGTTGCAGAAATGTTTGTTAACATTTTATCTTTATGCTATTAAATGTCAATATTTTCCCATTGTATTTATAATGGGACTAACTCAGTTGTATTTGTTTACTCTTAATATCTACACATTTGTTCATATGTTTATTAGGGAACTATTATTATATTGCTTAGGGCAAATGATTTTGGTAAAACTTAGGTAGGGAGGTTATCAGAGTAATCTAAAAAATGTCTTGATTTCTACCTCAAAGACTGGATTCATTATGAAATATGGCAATATGGAATTTTCAGCAAGACAGCTGGAGTGTTAGGACTTCTTGTGTTTGCTTTTGCATATCTGGAGCTTGTATACTATTGTAAAACACTAAGGTTTACCAAATTAATTTTGGCTATAACTTTTCATAAGGAATATCTAGCTAAGTCATTTAAAAACAATTTTTATTTGTTTTTCTTAGACTAGAGGAGCAAACCCAGGACACTACACCCAGTTATCTACAACAGTACCTTTAAATATCCCTTGAGTTTCCTAAGGTTCCTGGCTTGCTAGGAAGTGACCTTTTTTTAGTTTTCCTGTAACCTTGGGCTCCTTTAAGCCAGGGACTGGCCTGTTTTTCTGGGAGAGTTCTGTAGGCGTTAGATCCTTAAGTAAAGTCAACATTAGATTCTTATAAGTAGCTTGTCATACCTGTTTAAATGTGCATTGTTCTCAAATGAACCACCAGGTAAAACTTTGGTTGCTTAGTAGGTTTGTCCAGTTTTTATCCTGATAAAAGGTAGGCAGATTTTATTGCTTTAAATAATACCTGTTGTCATAAAAAGGAGATTCTTTAAATTTTATTAATTCTGTGGGTAAAGTAAAACTACTGTTTTTAAATGTTTAATTTTGACTTACAGAAACAGAATTCCACTAAATTGTTGTGGTTAAATAGCTTAAGAAGAAAGAAAAGAAAACACTAAAAAAGTATCAACTCTATTTTAATCAAGAACATTTTCTGTTGTCAGTTTATTCCATAGTATATAATGCTGTTTATGTGTTTCTAAATTAAAATGGGACCTGGAAATCCTGACTCAGTTCAGAATGGTGTATATGTTTGAGATTAGTCACTGTAGAAACTGGTTATCAGACTATGCTCTTAAAAATGATAATAGTTTGAAGTACCTGGTAACTATCTTTACCTCAGACTCAGAAATTGTTAAGCCTGTGGCTCATCAAAGACAGAAAGTAGTGGAATAAAGAAAAACTTATCTATAGAAAACAGACAAAAATGACTATGGTTAATATGTTGCTTTAATTCATGATACCAGAATTGAAGAATGGTTGGGAGGCACTTCCAACAGTGGCACCTACAGTTCAATGTTAAGGGGCAGAGACATATATTGGAAGTAAGGCACTTGCTCTGCATGTAGCTGGGTGGCTGCAGTTCTAGTTAGAACACTCTAAGGACCACTCCTGAGCAGACAGCCAGGAATAGCCTCTTGAGTATGCTGGATATGATCCCAAAATAAAGCAAACTAAATATATATACACACATTGTTCAGTACTACACATACATGGTGCTGCAGACATAGCAGTGCTTTGACAACTAGGTCCACACCTAATGGTGCCTGGAGGTCACCAAAAACCAATTCTAATGGGTGTCAAAACTTGGGACCTTGTGCTTACACGGTATATTTCAGCACTTGGAATTGTTGTCACAGCACAGTATGTAACTATTTTATAAATGTTTTCATTAGTATTATAACTAAGGCTGAAAATACAGTGGTTAGGACATAATTCTTCTTTCAGAAATCTTTGTGTTTATTTTTGGGCCATACCTAGCTGTGCTCAGAGATTACTCTTGGCCCTGTCGTCTGGGATCATTCCCGGCATGCTCAGGGAACCATATGGAGTTCCCCGGATTGAAGCAGGGCAAGCCACATACATGGCAAATGCCCTACATGCTCTGCTATGTCTGGTTGTCTCTAGGAATCCTTATGAAATATAATGAGATGTTATAATCAAGGATACAGTGAAGGCAGCTATTAAAGAATAGATAATTATTATGGTAGGTATAGATAATTTTTGTTTTGTTTTGGTTTTGGGTCACTCCAGGCAGTGCTCAGGTTACTACTGGCTCTGTGCTCAGAAATCACTCCTGGCTGGCTCAGGGAACCATGTGGAGTACGTGCAAGGCAAACACCCTACCCACTGTGCTATTGCTCCAACCCCAGGTATAGATATTTCTGCTATTAGGCATATTACACTGAAATATAAACAGATTTTATCCAAGACATAGTCACAATCACTACCTTATTAAAAGTGAACAACTGGACCTCAGAGACAATAAAATGGCTAAAAGTCCCTGCAGCAAACTGTGAAATCATGAGTTTCATCCTTCATCCGTAGTGCCACCCACATGCGCTAAGTGGAATTCTAGTGACTCTGGTGTCCATGTCCTTCAGCATCAATGACGCAATCTTTGTCACACAGCTAGGTTGTGTAAGCACTAAAAGTGTGTGAAGTGTGGCAAGCATTACTACTAAAGAAATGTGTGGGTACTAATTTCAGTGTGACACATAGCAAGTACCAAGTGTGCACACTGCAGTGACCTGTGATCACTGCAGCCAGAATGTAGATGTGCATCACAAATAAATAAGTGCAGTATCTGGCAAACTTGCTTGTAAACAAAACAGCGAGCATACCCTGATGCACAAATATTACAATCTAGCATGTTTGAGCCCCACTCATTATCAGATAGTTTCAAAGATATGGGAAGGAAGAGGAGGAAGGTAAGGTAAGGTTCAGTCACTTGGAGGATTTGTTTTGTAAGTCAATTCAAATTCCTGGTTTCCCACATGTGCTGAAAATTATCCAAATTATCCAGGCAATGCTCAGCCTGGTACCTGTGCCATTTGTATCCCATAGCACTGCACATAATTTCCAGTCACATAACAGCCAGTGTGTTTAAACACTGTTCTGTGTAAGCACCATATAAGGTGTTTAATACAACCTGGCAAACAATGCAACTGAAATGAAGTATTAAGTACTATGACCAGACAGTATATATATATATATTTTTTGGTTTTGGGGTGTCACACCTGGCAGCACTCAGGGGCTACCCCTGGCTCTATGCTCAGAAATTGCTCCTGGCAGGCTCGGGGGACCATATCAGATGCCAGGATTCGAACCATTGTCCTTCTGCATACAAGGCAAATGCCCTACCTCCATGCTATCTCTCCAGCCCCTGAACAGTATATTCTGTGGCAAGCATTTGTGTGAAGAACCAGAATGACCCCTACTGAATACTCAATGCTGCCTGTGTGCCTTCTCCAAGATTCTGAGCCTTAGTGAGCTCATGTGAAAGCATTGCAAATAAAATTTGGTGCACCACAATCCGATTCACAATCGCTAAGGAAAAGCACAGCTAAAAAATGTGAACAGTAGGGTATTTTCCTTTCATGCAGCCGACCCAGGTGGTTGGTGGTTGAGTCCTGGCATTCCATATGGTCCCCCGAGTCAGCCAGGAGTGATTTCTGAGTGTAAAGCCAGGAGTAACCCCGAGTGCCACTGGGTGTGACACCCCACCCCACAAATAAGATGACTGAGCCAGACATGCATTCAGATCCTGATTAAAGCAATAACAACAAAGAAAGTGAGGAAGAAAACTTAAACAGGCCATATGGGATTAATATCTGATTGTTAAAGCATGCTATTCTTTTTTTGTTTGTTTGTTTTTTGCTTTTTTGGGTCACACTCTGCAGCGCTTAGGAGTTACTCCTGGCTCCACGCTCAGAAATCGCTCCTGGCAGGCACAGGGGACCATATGGGATGCCAGGATTTGAACCAATGACCTTCTGCATGAAAGGCAAACTTTGCCTTACCTCCATGCTATCTCTTTGGCCCCATGCCATTCTTATATGTTTGGGCGGCCACGCCCACCTTTATTCTTGGTTACTGTTTGTGCTCAGGGAATAATGTGGTGCCTGGGATTGAGCCTGAACCTACCACATGCAAAGCATTCTGTCAGCCCATAAAACCTTCTCTTTGACACTAGAGTCATACTTAAAATTTTTTAGGTTTTTGAAATTTGTTTTATTGGGGCTTAGGGAGCCACAACTCGCAGTGCTCAGAGCTTATTACTGACACAGTGTTCAGGGATCACTCCTGGTTGTGGTCTAGAGACCACTTGCTGTGCTGGGAATTGAACTGGCTATATGTACAAGAACTCTAATCCTGTACTATGTCTCTGATATCCCCTACATTTTTTTTTTTTTTGGTTTTTGGGTCACACCTGGCAGCGCTCAGGGGTTTACTCCTGACTCTATGCTCAGAAATCGCTCCTGGCAGGCTCGGGGGATCATATGGGATACTGGGATTCGAACCTTCTGCATGCAAGGCAAACACCTTACCTCCATGCTATCTCTCTGGCCCCACCCCCTACATTCTTTTTAGTGATTTTTATTTTTTGGTTTTGGGCCACACCTGGCAGCACTCAGTGGTAACTCCTGGCAAGCTTGGGGGACCATATGGGATGTCGGGGATCTAACCTGGGTTGGCTACGTGCAAGGCAAATGCCCTATGCACTGTGTATCACTCTAGCTTCCCACACTATATTTTTAAAGCACACTGGTCATGCTGGGAACTTCCAACAGTATGTAAGCAACAATTTGGTGCTAGGGATTGAGTCCAGAGATTCTGTATGTAAAGCATGCTTTCAGCCCTTTGAACTATTTCTCTAGTAAGCCATAACTTTTTGTGATGCAAAATTTATTAGTTAATTACCAAGTAGTACCTTAATTATGCAAGCTTTGTTTCTTAAAAGGTCCCGACTTAGTTAAATTATTTTATTTTCTAGTACACAATTAACATCACAAGTTCAATTAACTTATTATTTGAAAATTAGTTTGTAGACAAAAGACCAGAAATGGGTATTCATGGCTTGTATTACACTGTGAATATACCGAATGCTTCAGAAATGTATCAATTTGAAAATAGCTGAATTTAAAATGCTAAATTTAAGTGATGAGGCACCGGCTTTACAAGCATGAGACCACAAGTTTGATTCCCAATAATGTCATCACTGACAGAATTTTGTGATTCCCTCAAGTCTTAAGTGTAACCCTTTAAGGCATCACAATCAAGTGTGTGATTGATCCCTGTATCTCAAACAGCAACAGTAACACAAAGTGGCGGGAAGGGGGAAAATACGTGGCTAGTGGCAAATATTATTATGCTTATATATATATATATATTTTTGGGCCACACCCGGCGGTGCTCAGGGGTTACTCCTGGCTGTCTGCTCAGAAATAGCTCCTGGCAGGCACGGGGGACCATATGGGACACCGGGATTCGAACCAACCACCTTTGGTCCTGGATCGGCTGCTTGCAAGGCAAACGCCGCTGTGCTATCTCTCTGGGCCCAATGCTTATATATTTTACTACCAAAAAAAGGGCTGGATGTGATCTTTCTTTATTGCTCGGTGACCATTTGGGATTGAACCTGGATCTCCCACATGCAAGGCAAGTGTCTTACTGACCTCCATTTGGTGTAAGTTCTGACCAAACTGCAGTTCATCCCAGTACTTTTTGTGTCATTTATTTAGTATTAAATTTTTTTAATTTATTAAGCAAGGAACTCTTAGAATTGGAGTGGTAGGAAATAGAAAGGAAAATATATTATGTCATTATTATTTATTATTATTAAATTCTTAACAAAATACTAGAAAACGTAGCTGCTCAAAAGAACAAATAGCAATTACTTTAGCTTCTATGGGTCAGTAATTTAAGACTGGCTCGGTTTAGGGGATTTTTTTTTTTTTTTTGGTTTTTGGGTCACACCTGGCAGTGCTCAGGGGTTATTCCTGGCTCCAGGCTCAGAAATTGCTCCTGGCAGGCACAGGGGACCATATGGGGCGCCGGGATTCGAACCGATGACCTCCTGCATGAAAGGCAAACGCCTTACCTCCATGCTATCTCTCCGGCCCCGGTTTAGGGGATTTTTGGTTAGAGTCTCTGGCGAGGTGACTTACCAAGTGTCTAGTTGGAACAGCAGTCAGCATCCCAAGACCCATTGGAACAGGAGGATTTGCTCTATGCCTCACATGCTTATTGACAGGTCTTAGTGTCATACTGCTTATTGGCATTAGGCCTTAGTTCTTTTTCACAGGGTCACTTTAATAGTTCTGCTTCTACCAGTGACGCTAATTTTTCTCAGAGTGATGACAGAAGCAGAGGCAGTGCTATACCTGAAAGGGGAAACATTTTTTACACACAGCAATTTGTAAGCCTTAACTTAAAAGCTTATTAAATAAAGTCTTGATTTTGGGTGCTCAAAGATATAAGATAACCCTAGAAATATATATTAAGTCTACAGGAAATACCCATTTCAGGAACTTTGTATATACAATTTTTTGGTAAGAGGTATGTATATGTACCCTGTACTACAAGGAATATATACCAGTAGTTCTTATTTTAGTTGAATTATTGTGAATTACAAAGTCATAAAGATATTCGTGATTGAACTTCAGGCATACCAACACCAATGTTCGAACACCAATCCCTTCACTAGTGTCTACTCCCCTCCACTAATGTGTCCAGTTTTCATCTTGGCCCCCCAACCCCCGGATCAGTAGTTCTTATATCTGTATTAGCAGATTTCTTTGCTTTCTTTATTGGGTGTGGCCACCAGGGTTACACCCAACAATGCTGAGGGCTGGGAAGAAACATCTGGTTTCAGGGATCAAAAACAGAAACTCCCATAAGTAAGGCATGTACTGTACCTTGAACTACATCCTATGCAATATACATGTATACATGTATACATGTATATTGCAAAGGATGTGGCTCGAATATATATATATATATATATATATATATTTGGGGGTGGGAATTGGAGTGATAGTGATACAACTAGTAGTGCTCATGGACTATGGCTCTGGCATTGGTGGTTCATATCAGCACTGTGGAGGGAGGGGAAATATGGTATGGGTTTAGCTCTCTTTCTGTTCCCATTTTCTTTAAGGCAGCATTTTGCTTGATTTACAGGGTTATGTTAAAATCAGCTATTAAAAGGGAAAAAAATCAGAGACTAAAATAAATCCCAATTAGGATCACAATACACTACTATATTGAAAAGCCTTAATTCTAGTCCTGTGATTTTTGCAGAAAAGTATATCTAAAATCTTGGTGATTTTAGGTTTTTGCTTTAATTGGTTTTATTTTGTTGGCCATTTGTAGAGGTAGTGGAATCAACATTTTAGAAAATTCTAGAAATGTTGTAAGTAAAAAATAAATACTTTCCCGTGCAAATTATTAAGAAAAATACTAGACTGACAGGGTCTCTCCTTTGAATACTTTAATTATATGAACTTTAACTCTCTTCTTTTTAAAATTTAGATTTTTATAAAATTAAATTACTGTTTATGCCATTCACTACTTGACTCTCTCCCACTTAGCTGTCATGTTTAAGTATTTGCTTCTGTTTCCTGAATCTACCTGTGTTACCATGGGAACCAAAGTGGACTACGGAACTGGCAAGACAACTAGCAACTAAAATTAATGAGCATTCTAACTCTTCACCTGCAGTTATCCTCTCCCATTACAACTCCTGTTTTAACGGAAATATGCAAACAGTGTAATGCTTGTTGTGTTGAAGGCAGAATGATGCCTGGAAAATTAATTCTTTCTTGCTTTTGTGGTGTTCATTTGCCTAGAAAGCTGTTCTGAAAAAAATATATATATTATTTTTTTGTGTGTTTTTTTTTTGGGTCACACTCAGCAGCGCTCAGGGGTTATTCCTGGCTCCAGGCTCAGAAATTGCTCCTGGCAGGCATGGGGGACCATATGGGGCGTCGGGATTCGAACCGATGACCTCCTGCATGAAAGGCAAACGCCTTACCTCCATGCTATCTCTCCGGCCCCTGAAAAATATTTTTGACTAGCTTGGAATAGAGCATTTCATTCTTGTAAATGTTTAGACTATTATCTATTTCTTCTTTTCTTTCTTTTTTTTTCTTTTCTTTTTTTTTTGGGGGGGTTTGGGTTTTGGGTCACACCCAGCAGCACTCAGGGGTTACTCCTGGCTCTATGCTCAGAAATCGCCACTGGCAGGCACAGGCGACCATATGGGATGCTGGGATTTGAACCACCGTCCTTCTGCATGAAAGGCAAATACCTTATCTCCATGCTATCTCTCCTGCTCATCTGTTTCTTGTTATATCTTTAAGTATAACATACTGTTTACTCATAGCTATTAAAATAATACATGTTATTGTATTTATTTATTTGGTTATTTTTTGGGGTCACACCTGTTGTCGCTCGAGGGTTACTCCTGCCTCTGTGCTCAACCTCCTGGAAGGCTCAGGGGACCATATGGGGTGCTGGGATTCAAACTACCATTTGTTCTGGGTTGTCTTGCATGCAAGGCAAATGCCCTACTGCTGTGCTATCTCTCTGGCCCCAATACATGTTATTTTAAAGTTAGATTTTATATTATTTGATATAAGTCTACTGTGGGAAAAATGTTTTTCTTTTTATCTACCAATCATCTATCTATATGAGAACTCTAATAAACAGAAGTAGATCAGGGCTGGAAGAGTTAGTGCAGAAAATAAGGCACTTGCTTTGTATGCAGCTGACCTAAGTTGAACTACAGAGCCCTGCTAGAGTAATCCCTGAGTACAGAGGCAGAAGTATGTGCTGAGCACAGGTGGTATGACTCACAAACCAGAGACAAACAAACAAACAAACAAACAAAATCCTTCCAAGAATGAAATTGTATAAGATTATAAATAAGTGTTAATTCAATTAAAAGCAGTATGACAAAACATATTAATAATATAATCTGTGGTTAAATATTTTACCAAGAAATAATATATTTTAAAATGATTAAAAATTAAATGTGGAGTGGCCTGCCTAACATGCCTGAAAGGCTGGGCCATTCCTGGTGACATTCAGCTGCCAGTAGTGTTGCTTGGACAACCCAGTGGTATGGGAGACAATAAATAAGACACCTTTGGAAAAAAAAAAGACACCTTTGGGTATTCTTGGGAATACCAGGGTCACATCCACCAGCGTTGAAGTTGGGAGGACAGAATTTGAACTTGAGTTTCTAGCCCAGCCCCTAAACTATTGATGTAGTATTTTTTTAAGTGTTTATTTTACTTATTTTTATTTTTCTCTGTAGATCATTTAGATGCCCCTGATAACCTGTGTCGCAGGTTGCTACAAGTTACCTTTCTTCACCTTTTTACTTTCTGGTAACTAAAACTATTTACATTTTTGTGCTTTCTCTGTATGTCTCTCTGTTTCTCTTATTCTGTCTGTCTCTGCTTTAGAAACATGAATTAAAATGTATTACCATGGTGGTGCTTACTAAGATTTTAGTTATTTTATGAAAACATTTTTCACAAAAAGGCATTATTTTTTGGTTCAAAGAACTCTTTTGGGGAAAGGGTGATAATTTGGGCCACAACCAGTGGTGCTTAAAGACGGATCCCTGGCTCTGTTCAGGGGTCAGTCCTAACAGTGTTCTGGGGCCTTATGCTGGCGATTGAACCAGAACTGCCTGCCTGCAAGGTGGGTGCTTAAATCCCTATATTTTCTCTCTAGCTTTTTGTCATTAGTTTCTATTGAGGTATTATAGTTCACAATATTTTTTTATACTTGCATTGCTGCTACATACACTCTACCATTAACCCAAGGTCACTCTCTTCCCCTTTGTTATCCTCAGTTCACACAGTTCTGCTGACCCAATCTCAAGGTTTGTTTCTCTTGGGGAATGCCTAATCCCTGTTTTCTTTCGTTCTGTTCCACATATGAACAAGATCATCTGCTATTTTTCTCTTTCTCAATAGTTATTTTCTACTATAACTAGTCATTTTAGTATTTTGAACACTTACAGTTATGGGCACTTACAGAGATGGTTTGTTATATTAGAAAATGATTAGGGGCTGAAGCGATAGCACAGTGGTTGGGCTTTTTGCCTTGCATGTGACCAAGTAGGGAGGGACCTGGTTCGATTACCAGCATCCTCTATGTTCCCCCAAACCTGCCATTTCTGAATGCAGAACCAGAGTGACCCCTGAGCTCCACTGGGTGAGGCCCAGAAACCAATCAATCAATGAATCAATCAATCAATGAAGTTTTAAAAAAGAAGATATTAGAAATTGTTTATTGTTAAATTCATAATTAGAACTGTTTTATCCCCACCATAAGAATAGCAACATAAGATATAACGTGCTTATGTTGTCTCTTATGATGCTATTTTTTGTAATTCTAATTAGTAATATTATTTTAATTAATAATATTCTGTCTTATATTTGTGCTACAATATTAATCATATTCCATAGACTGGATAGCTTAAATTAAAAATTTATTTTTCACCTGGAGACTGGAAAGTGAAAAATTCAGATTCTAGTAGAGACCTATTTTTGTTTTATAGAACATAAATAAATTTTGGTGTGTTTTCACCAATCAGAGGAGGAAAGGACTTTCTGGGAGTTTTTGTATATGGGTACCAGTAACTCCTTAGTTTGATTAGTTCATGACGTTTCTGCCTTTATCACTTAACCATTTCTTAAAAGACTACCTCCTCTGGATCTGAGCAATAGATCCACAGTGATGGGGTGTTTGCCTTGTATACAGCCAATCCAGGAAGGACCTGGGTTCGATCCCCAGCATTCCGTATGGTCCCCTGAGCCAGCCAGGAGTGATTTCTCAGCGCAAAAGGCACTAACCCCTGAATACCACCGGATATGGCCCAAAAACAACAACAACAACAACAACAAAATACTATCCCCTAATATATAATCATATTTGAGATTAGGATTTCACTGTAAGTTTTTCATTGTCACAAACATTTAAATCATTGCATATCTGACTCATTTTTTGAAGATTTTTTTTTGTTTTGGGGTCACATCTGGTGGCGCTCAAGGGTTATTCCTGGTTCTGAGCACAGAAATCATTCTGGCAGGCACGGGGAACCACATGGGATGCCGAGATTCGAACCACCATCTATCCTGAATCAGCAGTGTGCAAGTCAAATGCCCTACCATTATGCTATCTCTCTGGCCCCTCATTTTTGAAATTTTTTAGTGTTTTTGTTGTTGTTGTTGTTGTTGTTGTTATTGAATCGCCATGAGGTACAGAGGTAAAAATAAAGTTGTTGATGGCGACGGAGTGATAGCACAGTGGTAGGGCGTTTGCCTTGCATGCAGCCAATCCAGGACTGACGGTGGTTCAAATCCTGACATCCCATATAATCCCCCATGCCTGTCAGGAGCGATTTCTGAGCACATAGCCAGGAGTAAGCCCTGAGCGTCACAGGCTGTGGCCCAAAATCCAAAAAAAAAAAAAAAAAAAAAGTTGTTGATGATTAAATTTCATAGAATATGCCAACACCCATCCCTTTTAATTTTTTTTTTTAATTTTGGGTTATACCTGGTGTCACTCAGAGGTTGGGTTATTCCTGGCTCTCTGCTCAGAAATCACTAATGGCTGGCTCTGGGGACCATATAGGATGCCATATGAGCCCAGATTGGACCATGTGGGAGTCAAAATCGAGTTGGCCAAATGCCCTCTCTGCTGTGCCATCTCTCCACTGCCCTTTTTTATTTATATATTTTTATTTATTTATCTGATTTTTGGGCCACACCCGGTGACTCTCAGGGGTTACTCCTGGTTATGCACTCAGAAATTGCTCCTGGCTTTGGGGACCATATGGGATGCCAGGGATTGAACAGAAGTCCTACCTGGGCAGTTGTGTGCAAGGCAAACACCGTACTGCTGTGCTATCACTCCTCCCCCCTCATATTCCTATTTTTGAAGGATTTTAAAGTTCACCTTATTTGTTTTAAAAATATTTTTGGCCACAACCAGTTATGCTCAGGACTTACTCCTGTCTCTGTGCTCATGAATCATTCATGGAGGGGCTCTGCTGACCTCCTGTGGTACCTGGGATGACACTAGGGTTAACTGCATGGAAGGCAAGTGCATGATGACCTGTTGTACTATCTCTCTGGCCCCAAGACCATCTTATTTTGTGAAAGTTAATTTATTAAGTAGTTTATAAATTTATAAATCTACTTAGCCATAAATTCATATTGGTCAATATGCTGATCAAATGAATAAGAATATCACTGTGAACTGGATGGCAGTATTCATGCCTTTCCAGTGGGATTGTTTGTAGGATGCATTGTTGCCTAGTACTCAGTCCCTTGGGTGGCACCAATGTCAGTTCACATATCATATATCTTAGTAATTGCAAATTTTTTCCTATTAAAATTGGACTTTCTGAATTTTGTAGTATTTTTTTTACAAAAAATATGGAACGCTTCACAAATTTGCGTGTCATCCTTGTGCAGGGGCCATGCTAATCTTCTCTGTATCTTTCCAAATTTAGTATATGTGCTGCCGAAGCGAGCACTGAATTTTGTAGTATTACATGGAAAAATAGTTTTGGGAAAAGGAGATGTTTGGCCCAAGATTTGGGTACGCAGGCTCCATGCTCAGGCTTTTGACTGGTTGTATGCAAGGCAGATCTCTAAACTTCCATACTGTCTGTTAATCCCCACACATATCTATCTTATTAATACCCCATTTTCACAAATAGTACTTCTTTTAGAGATGGTATTGGCTTAAAGGCTTATATTTTTTGGTTTGTTGTTTTTCATTTTGCTTTTGGGCCATACTTGGCTGTGTCTAGGACTTCTGTCTGATCTGTACTCAGGGATCACTCCTGGAGGACCTCAGGGAATAAATGGGATTCCAGAGATCAATCTTAGGTCAGCTGAGTGCAAGGCAAATACTCTGCTCATTGTACAATTGCTCTGGCCACAACGCTTATTATATTCTTAATTTTTTTCAGAACTGTCACTAATTCAGCCTATTAAAATATAAATGAGACATATTAAATTTAAAGTTTATTTGAGAAAATATTTATTCAAATTAAGCAATGTCAAACTGCAAATAGTTAAAAAGTACTACAGTAACAGGAACTCAGCAAGAAACTTTTATAGAGAAAATAAAGAGGAAAAATTAAGGAAATAATTGGTTTGTCATTTGACTCTTTGTGATTGGTGGTCTCTTTGTGATTTGTGATTTTGGTTTCTATTTCATAACCTTGCATTTATAGGATTATCTTTTGATTTGCTTATGTAGGATATACCGTAGTATTAGAACTACTTCAGTTTAATTAAAATTCACCTGAATTAAATACTGTAGTCTTTTTTGCTTATTTCCCCATACATTCGGGTAGCTCTATATGTATATATGTGCATTAAATTAAATGAAATAGTTTCACTTTTATTTTAGGTATATTTTAATTATTAGTTTTAGAGATAAATAATATTATTTATGGAGTACGATTATTTATTTGCTAATAAAGTCATAAAGCTAAAGAGTTCTCATTTCAGAGGAGAATCTTTTATGGGGGATTTTCAAACACAGGCTATTTTGTTTAACTATATAGACTGATAGAAGCCACAGATCCTGAGCAGTCAGGGCAGCAGTGCTAAACCATTGGTGAATCTAGGGAAGCCTTTCTACTGAAGAGTTGTTCTGTACAAGGCATCAATAATACCTGTGACACAGGTATTATCAGTTCAGAATTATTGTTTGCTATGGTACTTCACCATTTGCTTATAGATATATGTATTATTTATGGGTTATAATTAAAAATTATTTGAATCTATATATATGGCAAGGAGGGCAATTTTTCTTCATTATAAATACAATTCTTTGCATCATTTAGCAAACATTAGGCCAGAACAGAGATGCCTAAACTTATTGGCCTTCTATCCCCTTTTCAGAAAAAAATATTCAGTAATCTCTGGATCATTCTTTAAATGAACAAAGTGACCCTACATACCACCCACAATTATACCCAGTTATACCCCTTGTACCTGTATTATTCCAGTGCCTGCAAGGATCATTGTTCATTGGGAAACATTAGGTTAGGTGCTGAGACCATTAAAAAACACATTTACTGTTCTCCCTATTCACATACTGGTAAGAGCAAATGGCCTGTAAGTAATTATAATGGGGCTGGAACATGGCATCAGTAGTTGATTACATGTCTCACATAGGGGGATCCAGAGTTCTATCCCAGCCACTTCACAGTCCCTTGATCACTGCCAGGTAAAGCTCTTATGGCTGTGTGTGTCCCTGGTAGTCCTTAGACATAGTGGACCAGGCGCCTAAGTTCCACAGCTCGGTGGAGCATTGTCACAGTTAAGTAGCCAGGTCTTTCCACATCCACTGAAAGATATGTAACCTATTTTTTAAAAATTACAGAAGAGTATGAGATGCACATCACAAGAATAGACCTAATGATAATATGTAGCTCTGAGGAAAGTGACCGTGAAGGCTTAGGGAGATAAACTGCCTATCTGTTAAACTCTTGTACGTGTGTATGTACCAATGTATGTAGCTCCCCTTTCCCTTCCCTCTGTTGTCATTGTTGTAGTGAACAGGTCACAGTGCACATGCCTGATGATGTTGCTTGCACGTTTCACTGTGTTGCTTGGTGGAGGTCACTAATGTGGTGGCTCTTACACAGATATGTTTGCCACATATCTGGTATTATAGCATTCACTGGGGTTTGTTACAATGGTTACCCACATGCTCTCTGGGTTCTCAGTCATTGTTGTTCATGCACATCTCTTTTGGTTGAGATGCTCACCAGAGCCCTTTATACCCCTTTAGTTGTGGTGCTCACAAATAACTTGGCTGGATACAGCTGGAGATAACTTTAGCATCCCGGGTCACAGACTACAGAGCTGCAGGAACAAACAGCAGTAGTGTAATGACCATATGCTTATATCAAGGGCTGACCTGGGTTGCTTTACTTCCTTAAAACTAGCTCTCTAAGGAATTTGAACACCCCACTGGATCCATGCTTAAATCCTTTTTTCCTTAAAAAAAATTGGGAGTGCCTGAAGAGAGAGAACAGTAGCTAAGATTTTCTCTTATGTTCTCTCTCCATTACCCTTGAGATATATTCCAGAACAATAGCTCTGGAAGATCAGCCTGGCACACTAAACCTGCTCTTCAAGATTCCAATCTGAAATTTTATTTTATTTTATATTTTTTTAATCTGGAATTTTATTACATGGATAGAGCCTGACTCATTTTTCTATAGTATCTTCATATTACTCTTAATGCTATTTCTTATTATTATAATATCTCTCTGCATCATCTTTTTTCCCTTTTTTGGATTATAATCAGCAATCTAAAAGAAAAAAAACATCCTCTGACTTTTTTTATTATACTTATCAGTGCTTTACTGTTCATCCTTATGTGTGTTCAAATAATGCGTCTTTTTTCCATTTGTCAGTAAGTGGATGTTGAAATTACTTCAGTTATTTGATTTTTATAGTGAAGAAATAAGCATGAGTATATGGATCTTTTTTTAGTATTTTCTTTTGCTTTATCCCTGATGGTGCTTAGGGCTTACTTCTGGCTCTGCACATAAGAATTACTCCTTGTGGGGCTGAGGAGATGATGACCGGATTGAACCCAGGTCAGCCACATACAAGGGAAGTGCCTTGGTTTGGTTTTTTGTTGTTGTTGTTATTATTTTGTGGGTTTTTGTGGGGGCTGTTACTTGGCAGCTCTCAGTGGTTACTCCTGTCTCTGTGCTCAGAAATTGCTCCTGGAAGGTTTGGGGATCTTATGGGATGCCTGGAATGGCACCTGGGTTGCCTGCATGCAAAACAAACACACTACCTGCTGTGCTATCACTCCAGCTCCAATAGTCACATTTTTAAAGTTTGGTAGTT
Organism: Suncus etruscus; assembly: GCF_024139225.1. NCBI lineage: Eukaryota > Metazoa > Chordata > Mammalia > Eulipotyphla > Soricidae > Suncus > Suncus etruscus. The sequence goes on along the minus strand of NC_064852.1, from coordinate 76,166,899 downwards.
ATAGTTTAGATTTCTTGCTTTCAGTTGTATTAGTTCTGTTGTTCAGATATATAAATATATCACAGTTCTACATCTCCATTCTGTCTGGGGCCCCTGCCTCCTGCCTGTTACCTCCCATCACCTTTCTTAATTCCTATCTTCAATTTATTTCATTCCATACTATTCCTTTGGATTATATAATTTGGGACCAGTGTAATCTAGATATCCTCCTGCCTTTGATATCTTCTTATATTCTATTGCATGTTGTTCTTTAAACCACGGATAAGTGATTATCATCTGGTATTTAACTTCCTTTTTTTCTGACTTTATGTGATATTTTCTAGTTCCATTCAGTTGTAACAAATTACAGATTTCAACCTTTGTTTCAACTGCAGAGTATTTCATTGTGTATATATACACACATTCATTATCCACTCATCTGCCATTAGATGCGTAGGTTGACTCAGTCACCTAGCTATTGTGTTAAATGCTTCAGTGGATATTAGTGTGCATGTGTCCTTTAGAAAGAAAATATGCTGAGTATAGATATCAAAAAGTGGAATTGCTGTGTCATGTAACAGCTCTATTTTCAGTTTTCTGAGAAATCTCCTTACAGTCTTACTTAGAGGTTGAACCATGCAGCATTCCCACCAGTAGTGAATGAGAGTTCCTTAACACTGCATCCCTACCAACATAGATTGTTTCTACTAGTTTTGATAAGTACCATTCTCACTGGTGTAAGATATGATACCACATTGTCATCTTTGGATTTCCCTGATAATGAGCACTTTTTCATGTGCCTATTGGCCATTCTTCCATCTTTAGAGAAGTGGCTTATTCATTTTCTCTTCCAATTTTTAAATAGTTTGGGGTTTTATTTTTGCTATTATTGATTTTTGTGAGTGCTTTATATATCTTGGATAATAAATCTTTGTTTTTGTTTTTGGGCTACACTTAGCAATACTCAGAGATTGCTCTTGGCTCTGTGCTCAGAAATCACTTCTGGCTGGCTTGGGAACCATATGGGATGCTGGGAATCAAACGTGGGTCTGACCAAGGTCAGCTGCATGCAAGGCAAATGTGTTATTACTTTGGCCCCAAGGATATTAAATCTTTATTCGATGTATTGAGTGTACATATTTTCTTTCATTCAATTGGATGTCTTTTAGTTTTAGCCCATGTTTTATTGTTTGTTTGTTTTTGCTGCCTAGAAATTCTTTAATTTGGTGTGATTCCATTTGTTTATTTTTATTTCTGTTGCTTTTGTCAGTGTATAATCATTGAAGGAGTTGCCATGCAGAAACTACAGCAGCCAAACTTTAATTTGATGTGGTATCTTTATTTTTATTTCTGTTGCTTTTGCCAGTAAAATCATTTGACTTCCAAATATTGGTGCATTCTATTGTTATTTTCCTTAATGTACTTTATGGATTATGGTCTCATCGTAGGGTCTTGGATACTCTTTGAATTCTCTGTTTTGTAAGGTGTGAGATAATGGATTCAAGTTTCTTAAATATGTAACTATCCAGTTTCCATACATCATTTGTTGAGGATGCTATCCTTCCTTCACTTCAGAGAAACCTCTCTTTTATTATGGTTCATCATTTACATTCTCATCAGCAGTTCACTAAATTTCACAAAAATTATTTCTTATTTAGTGATACCCTTTCTAACAAGTATGAGATGCTATCTCATTTTGCTTTTGATTTGCATTTCCTGGAAGATTAGAAATGTTAGTTGTGTATGTGTTGGCTAACAATATGTTGTTGAAAAAATGCCTTTAGAAGTTTTGCCCGTCTTTAATCAGATTATTTGCTTTTGCTATTGATTTGTATGAATTCTTTATTTGGGATATTAGCCACTCATGAAATTTACAATTTGGAAGTATTTTCTCCCATAAAGTAGGTTGCCTTTTCATGTGGTTGATGGCTTCCTTTTCAAGTATAGAAGCCTTTAACTGATGTGGTCTCATTTGATTTCTTTTCCTCTTCCTTCCTTCCTTCCTTCCTTCCTTCCTTCCTTCCTTCCTTCCTTCCTTCCTTCCTTCCTTCCTTCCTTCCTTCCTTCCTTCCTTCCTTCTCTTTCTTTCTTCCTTCCTTTCTTCCTTTCTTCCTTCCTTTCTTTCTTTCTTCCTTTTTCTGTCTTTTTCCCTCCCTCCCTCCCTCTCTCCCTCCTCCCTCCTTCCCTCCCTCCCTCCCTCCCTCCCTCCCCCCTCCCTCCCTCCCTCCCTCCCTCCCTCCCTCCTTCCTTCCTTCCTTCCTTCCTTCCTTCTTCCTTACTTCCTTCCTTCCTTCCTTCCTTCCTTCCTTCCTTCCTTCCTTCCTTCCTTCCTTCCTTCCTTCCTTCCTTCCTTTCTTTCTTTCTTTCTTTCTTTCTTTCTTTCTTTCTTTCTTTCTTTCTTTCTTTCTTTCTTTCTTTCTTTCTTTCTTTCTTTCTTTCTTTCTTTCTTTCTTGGTTTACAGAAGAATTATTGTGAAGACTAATGTCAAGGAGATTACTAACTATATTTTCTTCTAGGAATTTAATATTTTCATGTGTTAGAGTCATTCTTTTTTATGTGCTTGTTCATCATTTCTGTTTTTTTTTTTTTTTTTTTTTGGTTTTTGGGCCACACCCGGCAGTGCTCAGGGGTCACTCCTGGCTGTCTGCTCAGAAATAGCTCCTGGCAGGCACGGGGGACCATATGGGACACCGGGATTCGAACCAACCACCTTTGGTCCTGGATCGGCTGCTTGCAAGGCAAACACCGCTGTGCTATCTCTCCGGGCCCTGTTCATCATTTCTTAATGCCATTTATAAAGGATACCATTCTTTCCTCTTTGTGCATTTATTCATTGGTCTCTTTGTTAAGTTAATTGACCATATGTGTGGTTTTATTTGGGTGCTCTATTCTCTTCCTTATCTGTTTGCTTTTATGCCAACATAATTATTATAGCTTTGAAATCAGAAAACATGAAATGTTCAACTTTGATTATATTTAAATATTAAACTTTATTTGGGGATCACACCCAGTTGTGTCTGGGAATACTTCAGGTCTGTGCTTGCTGGTAACTCCTGGCAGTTTTAGGAATTGAACCCAGGCCTCCTGACAGGGGTCCTCAAACTTTTTAAACAGGGGGCCAGTTCACTGTCCCTCAGACCATTGGAGGGTCTGACTATAGTAAAAACAAAACTTATGAACGAATTCTTATGCACACTGCATATATCTTATTTTGCAATGAAGAAACAAAACAGATACAAATACAGCATGTGGCCCACGGGCCAATAGTTTGAGGACCACTGAATCATATTTTTAGCTTATTGAGCTATCTCTCAGGCCCATCTATCTTCTTAAGATTTAGAATCTTGGAGGTGGAGAGATAACTCAGGAGACTGAAGTATGTGCTTTGTTTGTAGAAGGTCTGGGTTCAATCTCTGACTTTGTATGCCATCCCCTGCACCTTGCCCATACAGTACTTCCAGTGTACCAAGCTTGAGACGTCCTTTGAACAGTGGCAAATGGCCTACAAAATGAGAGTTAGATCTTAAGGATCTATGTTTTTCTTATATTTTGAAAAAATGTCATTGTACTGTTGATGAAAATTACATTGAATTTTTATATTACTTTGTATATATTAAGTATTTTAACAGTAGTCTTTCAATCCATGAATACTGGACTTTTTAAAATTTGTTTGTATTTCCAGTTTTTTAAATCAATGTTTTGTTTCCAGTCTTCAGGCTTTTTATCTCCTTGGTTAAAAATATTCCTAGATAAATTATTTTATGTGTTGTAAATTAGATAATTAGAAATGTATCTTTAAGATGGTTAGTTACTAGTATATGGAAATGCAGCAATTTTCTACAGTAAGTGATTATTTAATGCCACGATAGTTTCTTGGAAGTTATAAATTTAAGTAATTTATCATATGTATGACAAAACCAAATTCCCTTTAGACTAGTTGATGTACTTAAGAGTTAAGTTCTAGCTGCATATTTCTAGTCAGAGAGCATCATGAAACTTTAAAAAAAAAGCCCTTTAAACTTCTAATATTAACCATTGAAGTTAATGTGAGCTAGACGTAAGAAAGATGAATAGGGCCCGGAGAGATAGCACAGTGGCATTTGCTTTGCAAGCAGCCGATCCAGGACCAAAGGTGGTTGGTTCGAATCCCGGTGTCCCATATGGTCCCCTGTGCCTGCCAGGAGCTCTTTCTGAGCAGAGAGCCAGGAGTAACCCCTGAGCACCACCGGATGTGGCCCTCCCTCCCAAAAAAAAAAAGAAAGATGAATGAAAGCTTTTTTGTACTGAAGTATTAATGAGTGGCATTAGTTGTGGTGGTGGATGGAAAAGGAAGAAATGTTTAATTCTCATCACTGGTGATAGCAAAAGATGAGTCAGTGTTCAAATTGTGGAACACTGTATGACTGAAACTGAAACTCAACTATCAACTTTTTAATTCTAGCTTACAGTTGCTTAATAAGAAATTTTTTATAAAAGGAGAGGGTCCTGATTCATCTTTATGATCACCAAACTCGGAACAGCTTGGTCATTATCATGTGTAAGCAGAATGATACTTGATATTTATGGTTTTATTGTTGTTATTCCTCTAAATTCTTGATTAGATGGGGGTCTTAAAAACCATCTTTAAGGGACTAGGGTGATAAGTAGTACAGTGGGTAAGGCATTTGCCTTGTACATTTCAGATCCAAGTTCAATTCCCAGCACTTTATTTGATCCCTGAGCACAGAACCAGAAAGTAAACCCTGAGCACCACAGGGTGTGGCCAAAAAAACAGGGAAATAGAAACATCGTTAAGATTTGTTGTTGCCCATTTTTTCTTCTGTTATATAATTATCTATAGAAGTCACATCCATTTATTATAATCTATTTGCTTCTGAATTTAATTGTGGATATATTTCATTGAAAATAGCTATAGTTCAATCTAATAACTGGAAAGCCTGAGACAACTTTTAGTTAAGATTTGTAGTGATTTCATATCAGTTCGATCATCTTCTTTCACTTAGTATGTTTTTTCAGTTCCATGAAGGCCTCATTAGATAGTTCTTTACCATATGCTGCTTGTAACTCCACTACATTTTCATTTGTTTCATTAAATCGAGCCTGCTTTACTAGCCCAGCAGTTTAGTTTTCTTATAGACTTTTTGTAATAGCTATTCCAACCCCAGGAAGTCTACAATGCCTTTTGAAAGTGGGTACATTTTACGCTAAACAAGATTCACTGTGGTTGTTTTCACTTTTAGCCACGTGTCTGCCAATTGTCTGTAACCTTTATGAAATGGCAACCATGTCTAAATTCGCTTACCTTTGGTTCTGTTTATTCGTTGTATAAAAATAGTTAGGAATAATGTTAAACGTTTTGTCATAGATTCTAACTAGGCCTTTCATGTTTCTGTAACAGCCTGAACTCTAGGTGGAATCAAGCTTCTGTTTGGGGCAGTAAAGTTGCTCTAGTCTCTGAAGTCATGCAGATTAAATGGATCACCTATACCTTTGTCCAGAAGGAACAAACTTTATTTTCAAGGTTCTTAGTATGGCAGTATTCTTTTTATAAATGAAACATAAACTAAATAATTCTTAGAGCAGTGTTCTGATAATTCACCCTTTTCTTGAAAATGAGGTGGTTTTTAAAATTTTTGTTTGTTTGTTTGTTTTGGGGACCATACCTGGTGATCCTCAGAGGTTACTCCTGGCTTTGTGCTCAGAAATCGCTACTGGCTTTGGGGACCATTTGGGACACTGGGGATCGAACCCAGGTTAGTCCTGGGTCAGCCGCGTGAAGGCAAATGCCCTACCACTGTGCTATTGCTTTGGCCCCTTGAAAATGAGTTTTATAGCAGCATTTTCTAGCCCGTGGTGCCTGAGAGTGATAAACAGTGGCATAAGCTTTATTTTTAATTTTTTTAAGTATATTTTATTATATTATTATTTTTAAATAGCTTGAGCTGCTGAGGTATTACCAAGTAGGGGAATCCTTTAATCTTGGCAGCCTGGTGCTGGTTTTTCTTCATTAAAAATGTAATTGTGGGTCTCACATCTATTGAAGACGCGGGAGAAAGAAAGAAAGAAAAAGAAAGAAGAAAGAAAGAAAGAAAGAAAGAAAGAAAGAAAGAAAGAAAGAAAGAAGAAAGAAAGAAAGAAAGAAGAAAGAAAGAAAGAAAGAAAGAAGAAAGAAAGAAAGAGAAGAAAGAAAGAAAGAAAGAAAGAAAGAAAGAAAGAAAAGAAAGAAAGAAAAGGGAAGAGGGAGGGAGGGAAGGAGGGAGAGAGAGAGAGAGAGAGAGAGAAAGAAAGAAAGAAAGAAAGAAAGAAGAAAGAAAGAAAGAAAGAAAGAAAGAAAAGAAAGAAAGAAGAAAGAAAGAAAGAAAGAAAGAAAAAAGAAAAAGAAAGAAAGAAAGAAAGGAAGGAATGAAAGAAAGAAGAGAGAAAAAGAAAGAAAGGAAGAAAAAGAAAAAGAAAAAAAAGAAAGAAAAGAAAAGAAGAGAAAAGAAATGTAATTGTGTTTTGGCATTCATTTCCAAAACAGCCTGTCTCATCTCCATTAAATTTTTGTGGCTGTGTATTATTATTTGTCAATAATTTTTTCCATTAAAGCTGAGCAGCAGCTGAAGTTTCTTTGTTGTCACTTGGAGACTCACCTGTTATTTGTATGTTATGCAATTAAAAAATTTTAATGCTAAAGCCAGCCAGCACTTGTCAAGAATGTTTCACTGACAGTCCTAGAACCTATATTTAAAAAAAACTACAACTAACAAGTTTTTCATTTTATAAAGCATGTAAAGTTACATTGATATATATCTTCTGTCCAAGTTGCCTTTTCTTATTTTTTATTATGTTGATTTTATTCCAAGTTAACTTTGGAGTAGCTCAAGTTATTACACATTGAGCAAAACCTTTAATATCAGAATCTCTTTTTGTTTGTTTTTTGTTTTTTTTGGGGGGGTCACTTGCAGCGCTCAGGGGTTACTCCTAGCTCTACACTCAGAAATCGCTCCTGGCAGGTTCGGGGACCATATGGGATGCCAGATTTCAAACCACCGTCCTTTTGCATGCCTGGCAAATGCCCTACCTCCATGCTATCTCTCTGGCTCCTATCAGAATCTCTTGAGAATTTTTGGGATTTTATTAATATAGGTTATTTGATATAGGTGGTAGACCTGAGACCTGAGCACTTTGAATATCAATACCTTGCTGACCACTATAAAATGTAAAAATGTGCAGTTTTGGGTACAGGGAATTGACTAAGCTTTATATCTTGAGTTTGAACCCTCATGCCAGCCTACACTGTGGAGTTAGTTCTCTCCAGTGAAGCTGCTGTTGGCTATTTCAACAATGAAGCAAGGGCAAGGGAGTAAAAGTATAGTTTTCTTTCTGATGTAATATTTTTTTTATTGGGCCACACCCAGTGGTGCTCAGGGGTTACTCCTGACTCTGCACTCAGAAATTACTCTTGTTAAGTTCATGGGACCATATGAGATGTCGGGGATCAAATGCAGGTCTGCCAGTGAGCAAGGCAAACACCCTACCTGATAAGCTATATTGCTCCAGCCCCTGATGTCACACATTTTTCTGTGTATAAATGTGTGTGTGTGTGTGTGTGTGTGTGTGTGTGTGTGTGTGTGTGTGTGTCTCTTGGACTTCAGAGATGAACAGGGATGTACTCATTATAGCAAGGATAAGTCAACAAATAAATGTTTATAAAGTGAAAACAGTAAGGAATACCTCCTACTCCTGTACAATTGAAAAACAAATAGTAATAAATGATGGTTTGCTGAGCAATTTTATATAGAATCATGTATTATTTTGTTTATATGCTTATCAGATACTTTACAATTTTTTCATGTTAATTCATATTCATTCTTTTATTGTCCAGTCTGCTTATTCGAATTCAAAGTCATATGTGGCTGGAGTCTTATTCCAACAAATCAGGTGCAAACAGATAATGTCATTCCATTGCAATTGATCACTCACATATATCCACACATATTCAGACTGGGACAATTAAGAAGTACCAATTACTTTAAGATGCACATGTTTTGTATGTGGGAGGAAGCAGGTATACGTGTGGAGACCATGCAGACATGGTGAGAATTTTTAAATCTAGACTCGGGAAGAATCAATTTTCTTTTCCCATCAACTTTATAGTGAAATGGCTTTGAACAAAATGATGCTATTCATGGACTTGCTCTGTATTGTTTGTATTATGGAACTTTACTCAATTTATTAGTTTTAATAGTTTGTGGGTTGTGTCTTCATGTTGTCTGAATATATTATCTTTTCATCTGCAAATAAAGATTAGTGTTAACTTCTTTCCTATTTGGGCACATTTTATTTTTTTTCTCTTCTAGTTTCCCTGAGTAGGACATCTTAATATTAACCGAAAGTGGCAAGAATAGGCATTCTTATCTGTCTGGACCTTAGAGAAAAAAAGCTTTCAGCTTTCTTCTCCACGAAATTTGACATTAATTGTCATATATGGCCTTTATTATGTTGAGGTAAATCACTGTATATCCATTCTTTTGAATGTTTTCAAAATCATAAATGGGTATTGAATTTTATGAACTACATTTCTGTCTCTTGAAAATTATGACTTTATCCTTTTAATATGGTGTATTGCATTGATTATGAGGATCATTTCTACCAGTTATTCGGTTATATAAAATATATTTGCATAACTGGGATAAATCTTACTTTATTCTTCATGATTTATTTATTTATTTTTGGGTTTTGGGTTATACCCAGCAGCACCCAGGGGTTACTCCTGGCTCTATGCTCAGAAATCGCTATTGGCAGGTTTGGGGGACCATATGGTATGCCAGGATTTGAACCACCGTCCTTCTGCATTCAAGTCAAATGCCCTACCTCCACGCTATCTCTCCGGCCCTCATTCATGATTTATTTAATGTGTGTTGTTGAGTATGATTATCTAAGAATTTTTTTGAGAAAATTTGTAACTACTTATCAGGATTATATTAGCCTTTCAATTTTTTTCTTGTAGGTATCTTTCTTTGGGTATAGGTATATTTTCTAGCCTTTAAATATTAATACTGAGTTTTCTCTCTCAACGAAGGAAAGAATTATTTCTTGTTTTTAATCATTAGTGAATGGTTTCTATACAGCTTCTCACATATAGATGTGTAAGGTTTAAATGTGGAATTAATAAATTTCATTCTGATGATATAATTACTTTAAGTTGTCTTTTTTTTCACTTGATTACAAATCTCCTGAGACAAGTGCTAGAACTTTTAAAAATACTTAAATTCTGTTTCTTCAGGATTTAGTTTACAGGTTGAACTGCATTTGATACATTTATAAAAGCATGTACTTCTCAGTCAGGCATAATCATAATATAATTATACATTGAAATTTTTTCACTATGTTTATAAATTGAATTTTGGACTTGCTATGTAATTTGTACTTTAATTATACATGTTATGTTGTGTTGGCTTTCAAAATTTAATGAAATCAAGTAGGTAATTTAGGAAGTGAACAGTATTGAAAAATTTTTGTTTAATTATTAAATATAGGTTATTATGAACATTTATGTTCATGTCATGTTAAAAATGCATAACATTTAACATTAATAAAAGTATATTTTAGTTAAAAGATCCACTTTAAATAGTTTGAATTATATAATAGAACAAGTATATTATTGGTTATTTTTTTATTAAAGAAAGGTGTGCTTTTATTAGAAAATCCAAATTATAGTAGTTTATAAAAGTAAATGTTATGCTAAATGTCTTATAATATAAATGTCTTAATCTTTTCAATCCCTATTTCTAGAATTATTCTTAGATTTTCTGTATTTCCTTTTAATATGCATATTACTATAGTTTTGAAAATCTAGTGTTTAGATTATATGTCTAAATTGAATTTTAAATATAAAATAAAAGTATTTTCTCTCATTGGTATAATAAAGTATACCTTTTGTCCCAAATTACTGTTAGTATATAAAAAGATCTTTATATATATTATACAATGATATGTAATTTGTGAATTACTCCTTAGTTGATAAACATTTGACTTGTCTTTATAAGAAATAGTAGGTCATACAAAGCAGTGCATTTTGATTCTTCAATCTAGGTAAATCGTGTGCTAATTTCCTGAATTTATTTCACCAGTAGACATATTCTTTTCATAGAACCTGTTATTCTTTCAGAAAGTGTCTCATATTACTGATGTTCCTTTAAATATATTTAGAACTCTAGAGTCAGTTTTCTTATTTTATTTGTAAGGAAGTTGAGGCTGAGTTAATGGAAAATTTGAACCATATCCTTAGTTTCTTAACAATTCTTTGTCACTTATGAATTTAATCTTTATTTAGTTCTTGAATTAAAATAGAAAATTTAAAAATGTTTTTTATTAAGAGAAAATAATTTTTCATGTGTTGATACTAGTAAAAGTCAATATTTTAATTTCATTACATTTTCTTTTAAATTTGCTATGATACTCAAACTGGTTTTTTAAATTTCTTCTTCAATATAAATAGTATGCCCATTGTGACTTTTTCATAAAGATCAGTTCTGCTAGCTAGTTCCTTTTAAACTGTTAGTCTAAAGTAAAACATAATGATGGCAAGTCCTAAGACTTTTCTTAGTTGACTTGCTCCCAGGTTTCAAGAATAGATTGGTGACAGTGTATCTAAACTATATTCTGGTAATTATTCACTTGTGGTTAGTATTTGAACTTCATTGCCCAGTCATGCATATGATTAATTGGATTTTTAAGAATAAACACAATACTGAAATGCTCACAAGGCAATCATGGAAGCTGATTATCTGTGTTAACTTTGTATGCAGATTGCCATAAAATAGAAACTAATTCCTTGTGTATTTTTTTGAAGTTCTCTGTATTATTGCTCTTGTTTTATTTTTAATTTTGTTTCAGAAGTTCAAATTTATCATAGTGCTTTAGAATATAAGAGCTTTCTGACACTAACATGAATGATTCTGCTTGATATCAGAGACAGTCTAATGGGTTGTAGAACTATAAATGACATTTTATATTGAAATCACATGATTATAATGAATATGTCATGGAGAGCCACAGAACACTAGATAATAAATTTTGACCTGGGAAGATGGACATGAACAATTTGTAGAATTAGACTATGTAGTCCTTGACAGTTTGAATTTTGAAATGCTTCCTATGAAGGTTAATAATTTGATTATTTCAAGAGTTTGATATTAGAGAAGTAGGTAAACTGGAAAATTATTTTTTCTTGTACACTCTACTTGTGCAAGCAACCTGGATTTGATCCCTGGCATTTTATATGGTCTCCCTATTTCACCATGAGTGATTTCTGATTGCAGAACCAAGAATTACTCCTGTGCATGTCTGGGTCTCTGAATGTTCTGTCTGTCTTTGTCTCTGTTTCTCTCTCTTTTTCTTGCTCTATCTTTCTCTATCCCCTCACTGCCTTGTGCCCCCCCAAACACGGAAAAAAGTAAATAAAAAATGATATAGTTACATACTGCTAAATTCTCTGTTGGATTTTCTCATAAACGTTTTTATAGAAATTAACAATTTCAAAAAAAAATTAACAATTTCTTCCTCTTTGCTTTTTGTAAGTGACAACTCCTTTTGGTAAAGAATACGTATTAAATTTTGCAGATATATCCAAAGATAATTACTAAATGTTTATGTAATTTTTTTTCATTTTTTCTATATAAGTATTTTATTTTATTTTGTCTTGGTTTTAGGTCATGCCTGGTGGCGTTCAAGGGCTACTTCCTGGCTTTGCACTCAGAAATTAATCCTAGCAGGTTTAGGGACCACATGAGATGCCAGGAATCGAATCTGGGTCTGCCACGTGCAAGGCAAACACCCTACCTGCTGTACTATTGCTTTGACCCTATATTAGTAACTTAGATATAGGTATTGCTATACTACTGTGTTCTTATTTTATCATGTTTTTCATTCAATTTTATTATGAATAACTTTCCATATTGTAACATATATACCAAATTGTATCTTTTTTAAAAGTAGAATATTGTTTTTTTTCTGTTTAATTTGTATAATCGGTGTTTGTATTTATGGAAATTTTAATTTCTAGTTTTTCACTATTGCTTATGAGAAATATAATTTCTCATAATCAAATAACCATTTGGTTATTTTATTAAGATGAAGTTTAACTATTGGGTAAGAAATATTTAAGACTATACTTCCAGGGATCATTTCTATAATATGGGTAAGAAATATTTACATTGAATTTTATCTATTTTAGCAGCTTCATTATAGATTGTAATATCTATTTATGTATTTTTATTAACTATATGAAAGTTTCTACTTCCCAGTACTTTTATGTATGTATGTATGTACATATGCATTCATGTATGTTTGGATTTCGGGTTATAATCAGCAGTGCTCAGGGGTTACTCTTGGCTCTGTCTCAGAAATCACTCCTGGTGGGCTCCAGGAACTTTATGGTATGCTGCAATTGAACCCATGTTGGCCACCTGCAAGTCAAGTGCCTTACCTACCTGCTGTACTATCTCTCTGGTCCCAAACTCCCTCATACTTTTAAGCTTTACCTCCTTAATAAAGACACATTTAAAGAAATTTATTGAGACAAATGTAAATTACAAATCTTTCACAGTTGTATTTCAAATACATCATGACCGTGAATTAGGGCTATTCCCACCACCAGTATTGACCTCTCTCCACCATAGTTCCCAGCATGCATCCCATACCTCCACCCTTATTCCCCTGGACTGCTAGTTAACAGGTCCCTTTTGTGTATAGCTTGTTATAGTTTGGGTCACTTGATTCTATTGTCATTGACTTTGGTTTGGGTCTGACCATTTTTTATTTCCATTCAGTGCTTTTGGGACTGTGTGGTCCCTGGTTTTCATTCACTTTATTTTTTCTCTTTTTTTATTTTTTTAATTTTTTATTTTTTTTAAAGAAGAAACTTTTTTTTTTTTGTTTTTTGTTTTTGGGCCACACCTGGCAGTGCTCAGGGGTCACTCCTGGCTGTCTGCTCAGAAATAGCTCCTGGCAGGCACGGGGGACCATATGGGACACCGGGATTCGAACCAACCACCTTAGGTCCTGGATGGGCTGCTTGCAAGGCAAACACCGCTGTGCTATCTCTCTGGGCCCTATTTTTTCTCAATTTGTGGGAAAACAGAGAAATATGAAGTAGAACAAGATGATTCATATTCTATGGTTCTGTAAAAAATGTGGGCATCCCTATCTAAAAGCTATGAATATAAATAAAATTAAAAGAAGATAAAAAGGGGGGCCAGAGAGATAACATGGAGGTAAGGCCTTTGCCTTGCGTCCAGAAGGTCAGTGGTTCGAATCCCGGCATCCCACATGGTCCCCTGTGCCTGCCAGGGCGATTTCTGAGCGTAGAGCCAGGAGTGACCCCTGAGTGCTGCTGGGTCTGACCCAAAAACCAAAAACCAAAAAAAAAAAAAACAAAAAACAAAAAAACAAAAACAAAACAAAAACCCAACTCAAATTAAAAAAGTTAAAAAAAATTAAGAAGATAAAAAAGAAAAATAAAGAAAAAATTAAATAAAAATAAATAAATAGGGGCTGGAATGATGGTGCAGCGTTAGGGCTTTTGCCTTGCATGTGGCAGACCCAGGACAGACCACACACGGTTTGATCCCCTGGCATCCCATATGGTCCCCCAAATCAGGGCGATTTCTGAGTGCATAGCCAGGAGTAACCCCTGACTGTCACCAAGTGTGGTCCCAAAATAAAACAACAACAACAAATATACAATAAGTAATTAAAAAAGTTAAAATGGGGGGCAGATGTGGCAAGTTTTGTTTTGTTTTGTTTTGTTTGCATAGGTGCAGTAAATGCTGGGGAAATTTGAAAGGAAATTCCCTTGGCCTAACAGATACAGGGTGTTTCTACCCTTGAAGCATATTGTCATGAGACTGACTGCAGGCTCTGGACATGTTAGTTGTCAAACCCCAAGGTCTTTCCATATGGTGCCAGGAAAAGTTCTGCTCCATTGCGGTTGTCAAAGTCAGTCCTCTGTAATTAAAGATCTTGTTTTTTGCACAGATCCTATGACGAATCTTAAGACAGAGTCTTTCTTTATGGGCCCAGGAAAAGTTTTGCTCTGTCACAGTTGTTGTTGTTAGTTTCCTGTAACTAGTGATCTTGGTATTTGCATAGATCCTAGGAGGAGGGACTTCTGATTTCATCTCACTCTTAGTTGGTGAGGTAGGGCAACCTGCTCTTAGAACAAATTGTTACTGTTTCCTCATTGTCAGGGTGTCATATGAGCCTAACCTGATGCAAGTTGGTGCCAGAGTAGTACTAGAGCTTCCCACAAAGGGGTTTAATTCCTGATGCTGGTGCAGGGAACTTTGTCAGTTCTAAGGTTGGAATCCGGAGTTCGGGGTTGGACAGTTGATGTTTAATCACATGAGGTCTAAGTCAAGTCCCAATGACAAATGTTCAAGTTGGAAGACACTCCTGTATTATAAAATTTATAGGTTCTTATCCCTTACCTAAGAATGTCTTTCTATACATAAGATGTCCCCATTTTAGTGTGCTTATGGAAAAAGGAACAATGCTATATTGGTGCATTTGGGGGTAAAAAAAAAAAAAAAAAGCTGTACAATCTCTGTGCCCTGGTTTTGACCTGAGCTCTTATCCTAAGCAAGACTTTTCCACTAGAATTTCTTACTAAGCAGAACCAAAACAAGCAAAAAAAAAAAAAGAAAAAGAAAAGATGGGGGGGGGGATGGAGGAGGCTACCTCTACACATGGAAATAAACATACAAAGAAAATGTAGATACCTCTGTTAAATGTTTTGAGATAGTCTGAGGGGGTATAAGATCCAGGGCACATTTTTGTCCTGTACTGTGGTCTTGTGGGGTCTGAGAAATGTTTTTCAGCAGTAAGGGATCAAGTAGTGTTCTCAAACGTGGGGTCCCACTGGAGCTGTGTCGTTTAGCAAGCAACAGTACACATTGAGGTGAGGTGGAAGAAAAAGGGCCACATAGAATGAGTCTGCAGAAGCAGTGACTGCAGGTTCTTGCCAGGGTGAGAGATGGGGCATGAGAAGGTGTCCTTTTTTTTTTTTTTTGGTTTTTGGCCACACCCTGTGACGCTCAGGGGTTACTCCTGGCTATGCGCTCAGAAGTTGCTCCTGGCTTGGGGGACCATATGGGACGCCGGGGGATCGAACCGTGGTCCGTCCTAGGCTAGCGCAGGCAAGGCAGGCACCTTACCTCCAGCGCCACCGCCCGGCCCCGAGAAGGTGTCCTTTTGCTTTGAAAGCCAGATAGCAGCTTACTGGGGAAGGGGGACTGTCTCTGTTCCTGAGGAGTTAAGAACTGAGGGTAAAGAGGGTTTAGGGAGAGATAACGGATCAGGATTGAGGGGGGTCAGAGAATAGAAGGAGTTTTGTGAGGTGGTAAACAGGGTGGGGGAAGGATAATATATAATAGGGTCTATATATAATATAGGCAGTGATTATTTACAATACAAATTAGGCAAGCAGTAGGGCGTCTGCCCTGCATGCGCTAACCTAGTACGGACTTTGGTTCAATTCCCTAGCATCCCATATGGTTCCCCAAGCCAGGAGCAATTTCTGAGCACATAGCCAGGAGTAACCCCTGAGCATTACCGGGTTTGGCCCCAAAACCAAACAACAATAACAACAACAACAAATTCATGGAGGCGGGGACTGGAGTGATAGCACAACAGGTAAGGTATTTTTGCCATGCATGCGGCTGACCCCAGAATCCCATATGATCTCCCAACCCTGGAATCCCATATAGCCCCTCAAACCTTCCTGGAGTAATTCCTAAGCATAGAGCCAGGAATAACTCTTGAGCAACGCGGGGTGTGGCCCAACCCCTTCCCCCCTGAAAAAAATTCATCTGGCTGCTCAAAAGGTAGCACAGCAGACGGAGCAAATGCTTTACTTGCAGATCTATGTTCGATCCCTGGTACCATGTATGGTCTCCTGAGCACAACTAGGAGCAATTACTGAACTGGGAAGAGCTCTTAAGTAGCCCCACTTATGACTCCCAATAAAAAAATAAAAGAAACAAGAAAACTTACGTCACTGCTGGTAGCTTGAGATTTTTCTTTTCAGATTGTGCATCCATTCATGGTACTAGCCTCTTATCACCTCACACTACCTATCCAGCACCTGTATTACTCTGTAATATAAAAAAACTAAGAAGATTCATATCTACCTCTCCTGTAGTGTTTATCCTTATATGTTGCCAACTTTAAAGATTCTGCTACAACCACACCCCAAGATTAGAGCAAGCCTAAACCACTCTGGAATCTGGGTCAGAGGTAAATGCTGAGTTAGGAGTGGCTACTGTTCTTTCTAGTGCTTTTGAACGATGTCTGCTTTTGGTCAATGACAAGGGTTATTTTAAGTATGTTGTGATGTAACATATCAGTCCTAGTTATTGTTCTTTTCTGTTTACATTTCTGGTATATAAGTGTAAATATTTACATAACTATAAAGATATAAATATAAATATTAAATATTTAAATATATAAACAAACCTGATAATTTATTTTCTTAGTTATGGGTTATAATTTCAATGATTCTGTCTAAAATCTTCCCAGTGAAGAATTTACCATGTAAAATGCATTGTAGATATACATATATCTTAACATTATTTTCTGTTTGCTTGCCAATTGATTCTTCCATATCTCATTCAAATATAAAGCTTTAAAAATCAGTTTCTGTATAGTAGAAGATTTAGAAGTAGAACATGTTTGCTTATTGCAAAATAGTAGAAAGTGAGTATTTACGTATTTGTATTTTTTGAGATATCTCAAATATTTTAGAGATAACCTTGATTTAGATTTAGTAGGATAGTCACACATTGCTGGGGCACAATGATATTTAAATCCTCTGTTATCTGTCTCTTTACTGTCTGTCTAATTTGGCAAATCAGTTCCTCTGTCCTGAGCAATAGTTTTCTCTTTGAGATGATAACATGCTCTGCATATGTAATTGAAATACTAAGAATTCATATTAAAGACCAAAGAGATAGTACAAAGCTTAGGGCAGTTGCCTTGCATGTGGCTGTGACTGCTACAATGGCTTACCTCTTGGCACTGCATATGATCTTCTGAGCATTGCTGAATATAGCCAAAATCTTTTTTTTACATTAAAGGTATAGTTTAATCCTTATAGGTTTTTTTATATAACTATAGTTATTTTTATATATAAAATCTTTATTGAAGCACCATGATTACAAGCATGATTGTAGTATAGCCAAAATCTTAGTATAGAAGTATATATATTTTTTCATAAATTGAAAAACTACATACAAATAGACCCCGAATTAAGGTAGGAAGCCACAAAGCAATTAATTACATGGAATAGTCTTGGAATTCTGCCTCAGATTTCTTTTTTTTTTTTTTTTGGTTTTTGGGCCACACCCGGTAACGCTCAGGGGTTACTCCTGGCTATGCGCTCAGAAGTTGCTCCTGGCTTGGGGGACCATATGGGACACCGGGGGATCGAACCGCGGTCCGTCCAAGGTTAGCGCAGGCAAGGCAGGCGCACCTTACCTTTAGCGCCACCGCCCGGCCCCCTCAGATTTCTTTTATCTGAACTTTTACCTAGTGTTTAATTTGTGGAAAAACTAATTTTAGCAAGAATGATATTTGAAAAATTTGCAAAATTGTATATGTGAGAAAGTGATGTTCTTTTGATATACTTATATACTCGAGTATAAGCCTACCTCCCCCTCCCCAATTTTTACCCTAAAAACTGGGAAAACAGTGACTCAAGTATAAGCCGAGGTGGAAAATGCAGCAACCAATGGTAAATTTCAAAAATAAAAATATATTCCCAAAACAGTTACAATAATTGAGGAATCAGTAGGTTAAATGTTTTTCAATATTTATTGCTAAAAAAATGTAAACTAGCAAAAATAATTTTAAAACTTTAAATAAAGTACAGAAAACCAAGCTAAATCACAAAGGTTAAAATCCTTCAAAATTGGATTCCTCCTCCTCCTCCTCCTCCTCCTCCTCCTCATCTGTATGTTCAAACAGAGCTTCAGCTATATCTGATGTTAGGTATCAGCATAGACTTTGTCCTCATCACTGAGTTCACAGATATCATCATTACTGCTGTCCATCTCATACAAAGCGCAGAATCTTGTGAGTTAAATAGTTCAGTGTCATTCAGTTCAATTCAGCTGCCTACCTCTTCAGCTCAGCTGCGACTTGTGGACTGAAACACCACCCCCTCCAGCAGACGGCAGATGACAGAGACTATGTGCATTTGATTTGGCGTGTGTGCACCAAATCACACATTTTGTGCCCTAAAATCTCATTTTATACTCGAGGATATATGGATAACTGTAATAATTGGACAATTACATTAATATTGTGGGAATGAATTTTTGCTTTTTTGTTATTTACTTCTTTGAATCACTGAATTACAAAGCTACAAAGTCATTTGAATGGGATTCAGGTGTACAGTGTTCCAACACCAGTTCCTTCACCAGCTTTTCTCCCAACCCTACTCTGCCTCTATGCGAGTTAATTATTTCTTTTTTCCTTTTGGGCACTGTGGTTTATAATTCTGCTACTAATGTTAGGAATAAAGTTTTGAATGTATGATATATTTTGCTAAGACTCAGACTTTGTGGAAACTTAGATATAGATGAAAAAGGATTTCAATCTACCATACTTACATATTTATGATTTGGGTCAATCCTTTTACCTTGCTTCCTAATCATTATAAAAATAGATAAAACAAAACTTTAAATGAGAAGAAAAGTAAACTTAAAAAAGTAATGAAAGGGGGCCGGAGACATAGCATGGAGATAAGGCGTTTGCTTTGCATGCAGAAGGACGGTGGTTCAAATCCCGGCATCCATATGGTCCTCCAAGCCTGCCAGGACCAATTTCTGAGCATAGAGGCTAGGAGTAACCCCTGAGTGCTGCCGGGTGTGACCCAAAAACCAAAGAAAAAAAAAGTAATGAAAGAAAAAAACAAAGGACCCTCCTCTGAAAAAATGAGCAAGGAAGGAATGTAAATAATTTTTAAAAGATAGAATAGGGGCCGGAGCGATAACACAGTGGTAGGGCATTTGCCTTGCACATGGCCAATCCTGGATGGAGCTGGTTTGATCCCATTTGGTACCCTGAGCTAGGAGTGATTTCTGAGCGCATAGCCAAGAGTTAACTCCTGAGTATCACTGTGTGTGGCCCCAAAACAAAAACAAAATACAAGATAGAATAAGAATAAAGCACTGTGATATCAGAAGTACCAGATAGAGAAGTTGACATTTTTTTTGCATTCTCTTATTAATGAATTACACTTGTCTGTCAATGGAAAACTCATTTATTTTAAGCCAGGCAATCAGTCTTTTTTCAGTGGAAATGATTTTCATGGTGGCAGTTAACTTTTTCAGTGTTTGTAACTTTTAAACAAACTATCAAACATAATTTCTACAAGAAAAGCATTCTAGTAAAACTACTGACCAAATTGGGGGAAATATCTCATAGATTTTGAGTACATGCTTTGCATGTGAAATATCTGTGTTCAGTTCCTAGCATTACATGGTCCTCTGAGCACTTCTGGAAATGATCCCCAGCACAACTAGGTGTGGCTCCCAAATAAACCGAAAATACTGATCAAAATATAGTCTAGTAATACTGAGATTACTGACACACTGTCCCATTGCTTCAATATTATAACAGAAGATGGTATCTGTTGGTGTGACATACAGACGTTGCCCTGAAATAGAATGTATTTTTCATAAATAATCACCTTTTTTTTTTTTTTTTTGGTTTTTGGGCCACACCCGGCGTTGCTCAGGGGTTACTCCTGGCTGTCTGCTCAGAAATAGCTCCTGGCTGGCACAGGGGTCCATATGGGACACCGGGATTCGAACCAACCACCTTTGGTCCTGGATCGGCTGCTTGCAAGGCAAACGCCGCTGTGCTATCTCTCCGGGCCCATAATCACCTTTTTCAGACT
This sequence comes from Suncus etruscus, assembly GCF_024139225.1. Lineage (NCBI taxonomy): Eukaryota > Metazoa > Chordata > Mammalia > Eulipotyphla > Soricidae > Suncus > Suncus etruscus. The sequence goes on along the minus strand of NC_064852.1, from coordinate 76,146,971 downwards.
GGACAATAAGGCTCAGTGATAGAGTGTCTACCTTCCATTTGTGGAGCTGAGAGTACAACCGTTGGCACTACAGAGTGTGATCCTGCTTCTTCAACAAATTAAATGTTATCTTTAAGTTCCATCACTGAGTGTGCAAGCACTGCTTCTGATTTTTGTCATAGCACCACAAATGAAGTATGTAAGCTCTCTAACCACATTTGTAATCCCTGTTCATTGCAGCAAAAATGGTAGCAAAAAGGGAACAGAAAGGGAAGTAGGAAATCATCATTAACATCATCTCCAAATTTAAAATAATAATTCCTTAAAATATTTTGTTCTAATTCCAATTTATCTAATTCAACACATACAAAACTCTTATTTGTTTATAATTTCAAATTTGAGGCTATCTGTCTTGTGAGAGTGTGCAACCTCCCCAGCTGTGTTGGAGACCAGGAATTCAGTTCTTGGGCCTAGTCATTGAGTGCTGTCCAAGCGCAAAGGTGCTGGGGAGGAGGTGACATGCACTACCAATGACTGATCCCAGTGTCTTTCTGTATCATCGCCCACCCTTTGACCTATCTGTCTGATGCCTTTCATTTACTCAGTTCATAAAAGTTAAAACCATTTATTGAGTAGTAGGCCTGTATTTCTTTAAAATAAGGGTACTCTTGGTACTCTTGGTTTACTCTTCAAGCCTGTTATCTTCTTTGAACATGAAACTTATTTTCTTGTCTCTGTCACTTGCTTTTTCCACTCTGGAGAAGCTTGATTTCTCTCTTGATGATTCCTCTCTTTCTTTCTCTTTGTATCTTTCTTAGTAAGTGCAATTAAAAACTATTTTGATGCACAAAAAATAAGAGTCCTCTTACTATCTTTAGAAAAACATATACGCACCGAATGAGAGTCCCGCAAAGTATTTAATACAATTGTTGACAAATCTGAAGAAGGATATCAATAATAACACAATAATTGTGGGAGACCTCAACACAGGCTTGTCAACACTTGATAGGTCAACCAAATGGAAACCCAACAAAAATATACTAGAACTGCAAAGAGAAATGGATGAAAGAGGCCTAGTAGATATATATAGGGCACTCTATCCTCAGAAACCTGGATACACATTCTTTTCCAATGTACATGGATCATTCTCCAGGATAGATCACGTGCTGGCACATAAAACATACCTCCATAAAATAAAAAAGATAGACATTTTGCAGGCTGCCTTTGCTGACCACAAGGCTCTGAAGTTAGATGTGAACTGCAAAGGGACACAGAAGAAAAAATTTAACACCTGGAAGTTAAACAGCCTCATACTCAATAACCAGTGGGTCCGAGATGAAATCAAGGAGGAAATCAAAAGGTTCCTGGAAACAAATGACAATAAAGACACAAACTATCAGAACTTATGGGACACAGCAAAAGCAGTACTGAGAGGAAAATTTATAGCTTTGCAAGCACACATCAGGAAGGAAGAAGGAGCTTACCTGAGTAGCTTAATGACACAGCTAATAGAACTAGAAAGTGCTCAACAAAAGGACCCAAAAATAGGGAGACAGAAGGAAATAACAAAGCTGAGAGCAGAAATCAACGAAGTGGAAACCCAAAAAACAATCCGAAAGATCAACGAAAGCAGAAGTTGGTTCTTTGAAAAAATAAACAAGATTGATAGACCATTGGCAAAACTCACAAAGCAAAAGAAAGAGAGAAACTTGATAACGCGTATTAGAAATGAAAAGGGGGAGATCACTACAGATACTGCAGAGATTCAAAGGGTATTCAGAGAATACTTTGAGAAACTCTATGCCACTAAATATGAGAACCTGGAAGAAATGGATAAATTTCTGAACTCATATAACCTTCCACGGTTGAATAAAGAAGAGGTAGCATATCTAAAACCCCCATCACTATTGAGGAAATTAAAACTGTAATCAAAAATTTACCCAAAAACAAAAGCCCAGGCCCTGATGGATTCACGAATGAATTCTTTCAAACCTTTCAAGAGGAACTACTACCAATTCTGGCCAGGCTCTTTTATGAAATCGAAAAAACAGGAATACTTCCAAATAGCTTTTATGAAGCCAACATCACCTTAATACCAAAACCTGGTAGAGATGCTGCCAAAAAAGAAAATTACAGACCAATATCCCTGATGAACACAGATGCAAAGATCCTCAACAAAATCCTGGCGAACAGGATCCAGTGCCTCATCAAGAAGATCATTCACTTTGATCAAGTAGGTTTCATCCCAGGAATGCAAGGATGGTTTAACATCCGTAAATCTATCAATATAATACACAACATAAACAACAACAAAAATAAAAATCACATGGTCATATCAATAGATGCAGAAAAAGCATTTGATAAGGTTCAACACCCATTCTTGATGAAAACTCTCAGCAAGATAGGAATAAAAGGAACCTTTCTCAATATAGTCAAAGCCATCTACCAGAAGCCAGTGGCAAATATTATCCTCAATGGAGAAAAACTAAAATCCTTTCCTCTAAATTCTGGTACAAGACAAGGCTGTCCTCTCTCACCACTCCTATTCAACATAGCACTGGAAGTACTTGCTATAGCGATTAGGCAAGAAAAAGATATCAAGGGAATCCAGATAGGAAAGGAAGAAGTCAAGCTCTCACTGTTTGCAGATGACATGATACTCTACTTAGAAAACCCTAAAGACTCTACCAAAAAGCTTCTAGAAATAATAGATTTGTATAGCAAAGTGGCAGGATACAAAATTAACACGCAAAAATCAATGGCCTTTTTATACACTAATAATGATAGGGAAGAAATGGACATTAAGAGAACAATCCCATTCACATTAGTTCCACACAAACTCAAATATCTTGGAGTCAACCTGACTAAAGATGTGAAGGATCTATACAAAGAAAACTACAAAACACTGCTCCAAGAAATAAGAGAGGACACGCGGAAATGGAAACACATACCATGCTCATGGATTGGCAGGATCAACATCATTAAAATGGCAATACTTCCAAAAGCATTGTACAGATTTAACGCGATTCCTCTAAAGATACCCATGACATTTTTCAAAGAAGTGGATCAAATACTTCTGAAATTCATCTGGAACAACAAACAACCTCGAATAGCTAAAGCACTCCTTGGGAAAAGGAATATGGGAGGCATTACTCTCCCCAATTTTAAGTTGTATTACAAAGCAACAGTTATAAAAACAGCATGGTATTGGAATAAAAACAGACCCTCAGATCAGTGGAATAGGCTTGAGTACTCAGAGAAGGTTCCTCAGACATATAACCACCTTGTTTTTGATAAAGGAGCAAGAAATCCTAAGTGGAGCAGGGAAAGCCTATTCAACAAGTGATGTTGGCACAACTGGTTAACCACTTGCAAAAAAGCGAACTCAGACCCCCAGCTAACACCATATACAAAGGTAAAATCCAAATGGATTAAAGACCTTGATATCAGAACTGAAACTATAAGGTATATAGAACAACATGTAGGTGAAACACTCCAGGACATTGAGACTAAAGGCATCTTTAAGGAGGAGACAGCACTTTCCAAGCAAGTGGAAGCAGAGATAAACAGATGGGACTATATTAAGCTGAAAAGCTTCTGCATCTCAAAGGAAATAGTGCCCAGAATACAAAGGCCACCCACTGAGTGGGAGAAATTATTCACCCACTACACATCAGATAAAGGGCTAATATCCAAAATTTACAAGGTACTGACAGAACTATACAAGAAAAAAACAACTAACCCCATCAAAAAATGGGGAGAAGAAATGAACAGACACTTTGAAAAAGAAGAAAGGCAAATGGCCAAAAGGCACATGAAAAGATGTTCAACATCACTAATCGTCAGGGAGATGCAAATCAAAACTACTATGAGGTACCACCTCACGCCACTGAGATTGGCACACATCACAAAAAAGGAAAACAAGCAGTGCTGGCGGGGATGTGGAGAGAAAGGAACTCTTTTTCACTGCTGGTGGGAATGCCGTCTAGTACAACCTTTATGGAAAGCGATATGGAGATTCCTTCACAAACTGGAAATTGAGCTTCCATACGATCCAGCTATACCACTCCTAGGAATATACCCAAGAAACACAAAAATACAATACAAAAAACCCTTCCTTACTCCTATATTCATTGCAGCGCTATTTACAATAGCCAGACTCTGGAAACAACCAAGATGCCCTTCAACAGATGAGTGGCTGAAGAAACTGTGGTACATATACACAGTGGAATACTATGCAGCCATCAGGAGAGATGAAGTCATGAAATTTTCCAATACATGGATGTACATGGAATCTATTATGCTGAGTGAAGTAAGTCAGAGGGAGAGAGAAAGACACAGAATGGTCTCACTCATCTATGGGCTTTAAGAAAAATGAAGGACATTTTTAACAGTATCTCAGAGACAAGAGAGATGAGGGCTGGTAGGTGCAGCTCAGGACATGCAGCTCATCACATAGAGTGATGAGTGCAGTTGCAGAGATGACTACACTGAAAACTATCATAAAATGTGAATGAATGAGGGAAGTAGAAAGCCTGTCTCGAGTACAGGTGTAGGGGGGTGGGGAGGAGGGAGATCTGGGAAATTGGTGGTGGGAATGTTGCACCGGTGAAGGGGGGTGCTCTTTACATGACTGTAATCATACAACTATAATCATGTTTGTAATCACGGTGTTTAAATAAAGATAAAAAATTAAAAAAAAAAAAGAAAAATGTATGGTTTTTAAAAATTCTATTTTCCTATGCATATTTCATTTTTTGTTAGTTGAGTAATGTTTCATATTATTTTCCTTCATTAAGTACAGGATACATTTTAAAATTTCTTTTGGGGGGGGTCACACCCAGCAGTGCTCAGGGGTTACTCCTGGCTCTGTGCTCAGAAATCACCCCTAGCAGGCACGGGGGACCATATGGAATGACGGGATTCAAACCTTCATCCTTCTGCATATAAGGCAAACGCCTTACCTCCATGCTATCTCTCTGGCCCCAGAGGTTGTTTTTAGACCAGGTTTTACAATAGTCTTTCTACTTGAATTTAACGTCTTTGTTGTATAAACTTCGAAAATTATTAACTTTTAGTTCTGTTAGTTTGTTTTGGTGTCACACCTGGTGATGCTCAAAGCTTATTCCTGGCTTTGTGTTTAGGAATCACTCCAGGAGGGGTTCAGGGCACCAGGTGTAGTGCTGGTAATTAAATCTAAGTTACATGTATGGAAGACAAGCATCTTAAGCCTGTTCTCTCTCTCTCTCTCTGGCTTCTTTGGAGGATGGATGGGAAATGTTCTGGCAAGTATTCTAAGGAGGCATGGGACCCCTTCCAATGATTCTTGGCTAACCAGGGCAGCAATTCAGTGTGAGGACTTGACAATGAGTTGCTATTTGGGTTTCATGGTACTATGGATTACCCAAGTGGTACTCAGGAACCTCTTGCACGATGCTTGTAGTACCATGGGCATCCTGGACCAAACTAAGGCCAGTCGTGTGCCTTTAACCTCTGTGCCATCTTTCTTTCCTTTAGTCATTTTTTCTTTTAAGGAAAAAGAACATGATTGAAACTATTAAGAATAGATGCAGGGGGCTGGAGAGATAGCATGGAAGTAAGGCATTTGTCTTGCATGCAGAAGGACAGTGGTTTGAATCCCTGCATCCCATATGGTTCTCTGAGCCTTCCAGGAGCTATTTCTAAGTGTAGAGCGAGGAGTAACCCCTGAGCGCTGCTGGGTGTGACCCCCAAACCAAACCAAATAAAACCAAACAAAAAGAGAATAGAAACAAAGAAACTGCAACATAGAGTTTCTATAACTGGAAGTTTGAATTGCTTTAGTTCTTTTTTTTAAGTTTAGAGATGAATTATAAGGTAGTGAAATTAAAAAGAAGAGAGAAGGAAAAGTATTATGGAGATTCTTTTTTAGTGTTGGCTCTTCTCAGCCTAATATTGATCCTATTTAAACCCCTCTGTGCATAATCAAACAAAAGCTGTGTATGGCATTATTTTTATATTGTGCGACTACATGAATATTGCTTAGAAGAACATTGCTGTCACATCACTAATACTGCTTTGTATAAATTTTTTAGCCTTAGTCTTTTATAAAATAATAGTTCTCTAAAAGAATTTTACTTAAATTTGTATTTGTGATGTTTACCCTTATACAATTCTTAAATTATATTATCTTTACATTTCTAGCAGCATAGGCATATTTATTCATATTCTAAGTAATAATTGATTTTGCTTTGTAAGTTCCCCCATTATCACTATTTTCCTTTTCTAGATCATCTTATTAGTATATTAACATAATAGTTTTCCATGTTTTAATTACAGAAACCTTTGGAGAACTATCTCCCTCAACTATAGCATCATTTCTCTGTAATTCTTTATAGCAATACTCCTTCAAAGAATTTTCCACAGATGTGACTTCTACATTCTGTTTTCACTTTCTTAGCTTTAATTATCCTATTCTTGCTTTCATCTTCTTAGTGCTTCTGACAACATTTTGTCATAGCTACTAGTAAAATTTATCTTGTGAAACCCAGTGGTTATTTCTCAGCCCTCACAGTGTTTTCCAGTAGCATTTTTCTTAGTTGGTTACATCATCCTTTGTTCAACTCTTTACCCCTGAGTGTTTATGCCTAAACCAAACTGATTTTTAATTTTATTACCACCAGTACTACTACAACTACTACACCTATTCTTTTCCCAGTGTTCTTTTAGTTTCGGTCTGTTCTTGTGACCAGACTCTGGTCATGCTTGACTATCATGCTTTTGTCTCTTCTATATAGTTTCACCAGCAGCTATATAGCTAACCAGTTTTTCTACCATATGTCTATTTATCTGATTCCTCCTGAATGACTACATTTGTTCTCTACTTTTACTCTCTTCTTCTCCATTACCAAGATTATTTTGTAGATAGTGGCTAGAGTATCCTTGTGTGTATGGTGGTGGTGGTGGTGAATCTGTCATAAATTGCTTATGAGGCATGTGCTCTACTGTCATACTGTTACATCTTTGACCTCTAAAAAGCATCATTTATAAAAGAAAGATACCAGGGATGGTTCAGTGGCTATAGTGCTTGCCTTGCAAGCAGAAGGTTGGAAGTCTGATCCTGGTGCTAGTTAGCCACATGCATAAGCACAGTCCTTACATTTCAACTGTCTGGGACTCTAGCATTACAGCCAGATGTGTATCAGCACCTCAGCTATAATTTGCAGCCCTCAGAGAGCAGCACAACCATGTGTGTGAGCACCAGATATTGCATAAACATGAACTGCAAAGTTGAAGAAATCAAATCTCATCACTCCCATCAGAGTTTTAGCATACCTGACGTAACATCCAAGCTCTTACTGTGTATTTCCAGGCCACTCACCAACTGTAACTAGTTCCTTTTACTGTCTATCTTTTAACTTACTGTGCACCAGTGGTGAATCTTCTCATTTTTTTTCTTTTTGGGTCACACCTGGTGACGCTCAGGGGTTACTCCTGGATATGCACTCAGAAATTGCTCCTGGCTTGGGGGGCATTATGGGACGCTAGGGAATCAAACCATGGTCCATCCTAGGTTAGCACATGCAAGGCAAATGCCCTACTACTTGTGCCATCACTCCAGCCCAGAATCTTCTCATTTTTTAAAAGACACTTAGCCCCAGTACTTAGAAAAATATTGCCATATATTTTCCTACTGAAGGTGTTTCTACTGATTTTATTCTGATCTCAGGACATTTGACTTTGCTCTCTATCACTCCCTTCATTGTAGTGTTCAACTTTATGATAAAGGCTCAAGATTTTAATAGTGTATAAATATTACCATCCTTCATCTCTAGAATTTTTCTTATCTTGAAATTTTGTACCCATTAAAGTGTTATTTTCCATTCTCCTTCACCCCAGCTCATAGTATTTTCAGTCTACTTTCTGTCTTAGTGACCTTAATACTTCCACTTACCTTTTATAAATACTAAATGGTACAATATGAATAGAAATATGTTGTATTTGCCCTTTTGAGACCAGCTTTCTTTATTTCTTCAGGCAGCTTTAACAAAATAAATATAAGTGGTTTGTATTATAAACATTTTTTTTCACTGTTCTATGTGCCAAAAAACTGAAGTTTAAATTATATTGAATATATTAGGCAGATTAGGAGCCACATTCTGGTTAGATGTCCATCACATGGCAGAAGAGGTGCAAGGAACTTTTTCTCTGGAGCTACTGTCTAAGAGTCATAATTCTATTTAGTGGTGCTCAGGCCTGATGGCCTAATAAAACATCTTCCATGGTTGCTCTTTCTAGATATCACCCTTGGGTTTAGATTTCAATATAGATTTCAATATAGAGAATTCAAATAGTGTATAGCATTGGTTTATTTCACTTACTATTATGTCTTAAAATTCATTTATGTTGTTTTTAAGTGTCATATTTTGTTCATCAAGGACATGGCAATTAATGTATCTCTGACTTAGACTTCTCTTTCATCTATATACCTCGAAATTTTTATAAGCATAATTAACTAAACTTCACAACGTCCCTGTGAAGTTGATAATTATGGTATGGCAAATTGAGCTACTGGGAGATTGCCTAAGGTATGTAATGAATGTTTGCCAAAATCCTCAATGAGAAGTAGGCTTAAGTAGTCCCTTGTTGAAGTTTTAGACTAGACTTTTTGTTTGATATCACTCTAGTTTTTAAAAAAAATTGTGAATTTATTCAATATCCTTAAATATTCAAAGCAAAATTGTTTTAATAAAGAGTAAATAAGTGGTCTGAAACCTAGTATTTGTTATTAGTAATAGCCTTAGTTATTGGATCTAAGTAACTTTTTTTATTATATATTACTAGATTGCTTACTTGACCCTGCAGTCTGTGTAGCCTTAATATGAACTGGAATTTTGAAGGTTTTTATTGGATCGTTTTATTTCAGACTTTTTAGCGATTGCACAGTAAACCTTTACCTTTATAAACATTGAACCTATTTTTGTCTTGATGGCTGGCTTATTAATTGAGGCTTTCTTATTTTCTTTTTCTTTTCTGTTTTTCCCTTGTTTTATTTTTAAGAAGTCTCGAAAGCAGCAATTTATCTGTCACTTTGGCATTATTGACAGATGAACTCTGATTTTGAAAAAAAAAAAAACACCTAAATTTCTCATAATTATATTCAGGTAATGTGAACGTACTAATTATTAGGGATTTTAACTTGTTATAATTACACTTAATAAAGACCGTACAAAAATAAAACTATGGCATATAGGTTTTTGAAATGTTCTTGGTATTAGCAGTTAGGTTCATTTGGGGATGTTGAACATATGTTAGCCTCAAGAATATTTCAACACCTTTTGGTAGTGCTGTCACCTCCTAGTGAGTGCCCATTTGTGTTGTGAAGCAGAAACTTTATAAGTTATTGAGTAAACGAGGAAAGATTATGAGAAATCTTAATTGTTAAAAGGAAACATTTTATGTTTTTTTAAAAATTATTCAAATTATATTAATTAATTTGAATACCAATTATTTAAAATTATTATTAAGATTATGAGAAATTTTAATTGTTAAAAGAAAACATTGCATATGCAATTATTCACAAAAGGGCAGCTTGTTTGCAGGACTTTTATCATTGGCAAAATTAGGAATTTACCCTTTGAGCTCCATAAACATTATGTAATAAAACTCATCTAAAAATTCTGAGTTACCAATAGTATTTGACATTTTCTAGATATGTTTTAATCAGAATAGTAACAATGAGTTTTACAGCTAAAGAATATGAATAATTTTAAGGGAATGGCAGTAAATGTGGAGAGGACAGTGAATTATTAATCACATTTTAGTAATTTGTAAAATTATAAATATATTTAATCAGAAATATGAAATCATTGAGAATTCAGGCACTATCATACTTGTATTAGGTTTTACCTGAAATATGACATTGGTTGCATAGTTGGAGTATCTTGAAAAGGGTAACAAAAGTTAGAATACTGGCGAATTATCTCTTTAAGGTTTTGTAGATATTGCTCATATTTATTGGTTTTAACTTGGTTTAGTTTAGTTTTTGTTTGTTCGTTTGTTTTTTTGGGCCACACCTGGTGACACTCAGATGTTACTCCTGGCTATGCACTCAGAAATCGCTCCTGTCTTATGGGACTATGTGGGATCCCTCGGATTCTAACTGTGATCCGTCCTAGGTCAGCCGTGTGCAAGGCCTTACTGTCTGTGCCACTTCTTCGGTCCCAGCTTTATTTAGTTTTTAAAGCAGCTTATGAAAATCTCACACTTCTTATTAGGTTGTGATATGACATATTTAGGAGTTTTTTTGAGGGAAGAGGCCATGCCCAGCAATGTTCAGGTGTTACTCATGGTTCTAAACTCAAGAATCACTCCTGATGATGCTCAGGGGATTGTATGGGTGCTGGAGATCATACCTAAGTTAGCTGCACGTAAGGCCAGTGCCCTACCCACTGTGCTATCTCTTCAGCCTCAACTGAAATTTTAATAATGAAAATTTGTTATTTTTTTATTCTTAGACTTTGAACAGAAAACTACAATATAATTTTCTTGAGTTTCTCTGGTCTATATCAGAGGTTCCCATACTTATTTGATCTACAAGCCCCCTTTCAGAAAAAAAAAATATTCAGTGCTCCTTAAAAATCTACTTTTTTTTTATTTGTTTGTTTTGGGCCACACCCGGTGATGCTCAGGGGTTACTCCTGGCTATGTGCTCAGAAGTCACTGGCTTGGGGGACCATATGTGATGCCGGGGGATCAAACCACGGTGGGTCCTAGGCTAGCGCTGGCAAGGCAGACACCTTACCTCTAGCGCCACCACACAAGCCCCAGAAATCTACATTTTTAAAGATAGCAAACAGAAAGCACACGCCCACTCAAGTTTCACAGAGGCTAACAATGCCCCCACATCACTCTATTTCTGACATATGCCCCCACCACTGGGAAGTGCAGCCTGCTTTGGGGAACACTGATCAAGATAGGGAGTTTTTGATTATCTCTAACAGCAGATACAAATTTAAAACTTACTACTAGGAAACCTGGTGAAATTTCCAAAGCCAAATAGTACCAATATATCGAACCTTAAAATTGATCATTTTGCTTTTGATTCTGTAGGTGTGTTTATTTTTTCCATGGCTACAAGTGTATATGCTCTTTATTTTCAGGTAGTCAGTCAGATATACTTTTTAAGGGTACACAGACTATACTTTTTTTAAATTACTTTAGTTAAAAACCATGTATTACATAGTTGCTCATAATATATTTGTTCCAAGACCAGTCCCACCATCATTGTAAAGTTCCCTCTACCAGTGTACCTAGATTCCGACTCATTTCCAAGCTTAGCTTCCAATGAAGTCATTTAGTCACTGTCCAAAGGTTTGCTAAGAGATTTGTTGCTAGTTTATTATCCTTTATTTGTTTTATTTCTGAACATTAGGTAGCTTTGAATCCACATTGATGTCTAAAGTGGTGTGTTGCTACTAGGATGATAATATTGAAAAAATATTGGAATTTTTACATAGCTGTATGGTCCAGGACCCAAGCTCTATGGCTAATATTGTGGTTTATGTGTATGGTTTTGGCTGCCAGGGCTCCCAAAGTAGAAGCAGGGGACAGGTGCCAAAAATATTCCAAATACTGGCATACCTGGAATTTTGGTCTGTTTGGCGTCTCTGCAGAGATCAGTGCTTAAGTGCAGAAGCTAGTCCATTAGCAAAGTGGTGGTTGTGGGTGGTGGATGCAGTTGGCATGGTTTCAGCAGAGTGAGGGCCTGGCCTGCTCTCCCTTCTCGAAATTGCCATTCTCAGCTGCACAACCATTGTCCCTATGCTTTTTCATAACTCAGAATGCATCTTTTTCAAGAATACAGTGGGTCTGTGGAGCTAGCCAAATGCAGTCATGACAACTGTGTTCAAGTGGTGTGTTTTCGACTCTCAGGCCTTTCAGAAATAAGAGAAAGTGGTGGAAGGGTGCCTGCACTTCAAAAAACAGTCCTGGTGATGTCAGCAAACTATACTTTTAATCTTAGTGCATTTAGTGTGGATCTCTACTGATATAGAAATCACTGGAATTATTGCCTTCACTTCCTCTATAAACATTAAGAAAAGAAACACATTTGGTACCACAAGTCATCAAATTGTCCTTTCACTCAATACTGTTTTATTTGTTGATGAAAAAATAAACCAGTTTCCAGTCAGGGCCACTGTCTATGTCGAATTTGCTTGTTTTTCCCATCTCTGACCGTGTTTTCTCTGGGTACAGCAAGTCCTTGAATAATGTTGTTTCCTTCAACCCTGTTTCCTTCAAGGTCTTTTGATATTTTACAGTGATTTACTTTTCGTAAATCCCTGCCAAAGATTGTACCAAAATGACTATTTATATATTGACTCTATTATATATTGCTTAAAATTACAGTGTCCAAGAACTTACACAAAATATTAGTTGCTCACTCTATCTTAGTATATATCCTGACTAGAGCTACAGCTGAAATTAAGAACAGGAAGCAATCATGACATACCAAAGTGTTGGTAAGACATATCAATAGTGTTGCTTGGAATTAGAACCCATTCTTTCAAACTTTTTCCCCTTCCTTTATCCATCCTAGGGTGTCTTTTCCTATGAAATCAGGAAGTAACTTTTAGCATACACTCTTCTACACGTGAAATAAATAGTACGTGTATAAATAATAAAAGTCAGTCCTTAAAGCTATGCTACCTAAGTCTTTTATTTCCCAAAGGTCAGTTAAAAACTTGCTATCACTTAAAAGTTCTATTGCTAATAAATCAAGTATGAAAATTGATCAGGGCTCCTTTTAACCTTACAGAATTGCTTAACAAAACTTCTACTAATGCTATATGCCTTCTATTTATATATCTACACTGATTCGATAGGCTTCTTTCAGATATACCATTAGTATATGCTTAGTTAAAGCACTGTCCGGTAAATATTGCTCATCTTTTTCCTTGAAAAAATAAGAAAGGGGGCTGGAGAGATGGCATGGAGGTAGGGCGTTTGCCTTGCATGCAGAACGGTGGTTTGAATCCCGGCATTCCATATGGTCCCCTGAGTCTGCCAGGAGTTATTTCTGAGCATAGAGCCAAGAGTAACTCCTGAGCAATGCCGAGTATGACCCCAAACACCCCCCAAAAAAAGTAAGAAAGGGGGAGTAGTGTTAGTATAGTAGGTAGGTGCTTGCTTTGCATGCAGTTGACCCTTTTCAATCTTTGGAACTGCATATGATAGCCTGAACCCCATCAGGAATGATCCTTTAGCACAGAGCAAAAAAGTAAGCCCTGACCACTGCTTTGTATGGTTCCCCCCAAAATATAAGAAGGGAAATAGTTTATGGTAAAAAATATGTTTCTCAAGAATCAGAATTAAATATATAACAAGATGCCTTTCTTCTTTTAAAATATTTTTTGAGGTTAGAAGTTTATTCATGATTAAATAATTGAACCAACTTTTCCCCAATCATATTATAAAGCAAATTAAAAAATTTTAATAACAATAGTGGTACAACCTAGGGTGACTTAAAAAATCTGTTCACGAAAATATTGTTACTTCTATAAGCAAAATAATGCATCAAAGATTCTGTGATTAAAATACCACAACCCCTCTCCCTATTGTTCCTCCTCCTTGCAAACCTAAATTTGTAATTGAGTTGAAAATAAAACAGATCCCTTCTAAGTTTGGCATTTTCTGAAATGAATACATTCTGGGCCATACAGTTAAGTGTTATTTTTTTATTTTAAAGTAGAGAAAATAAAATTTAAAAATTTAGTAGCATCATTTATAATTCAGTTCTGATAATGGATTTAGAAAGGCTTTGCAATTCTATGGTAGCAATATATGAATTTAAAGTTTTGACACAAAAAAAGTAGCAAGAATTTGAACTACCTAGATAATGGTAAAAGCAAGTTTTAAGTTTTTACAAAACATTAAAATACATGTCAACATATGTATAATTAATTGTGCTACTTCAAAAATATGCTAGACATTCCTTTTCTTGTTTTTTTTCTTTCTTCTTTCTTTCTCTTCTTTCTTTCTTCTCTTCTTCTTTCTCTTCTCTTTTTTCTCTTTCTTCTCTTCTCTTCTCTTCTCTTCTCTTCTCTTCTCTTCTCTTGTCTTCTCTTGTCTTGTCTTCTCTTGTCTTCTCTTGTCTTCTCTTGTCTTCTCTTCTCTTCTCTTCTCTTCTCTTGGTTTCTCTTGGCTTCTCTTGTCTTCTCTTGTCTTCTCTTGTCTTGTCTTCTCTTGTCTTGTCTTGTCTTCTCTTCTCTTCTCTTCTCTTCTCTTCTCTTCTCTTCTCTTCTCTTCTCTTCTCTTCTCTTCTCTTCTCTTCTCTTCTCTTCTCTTGGCTTCTCTTGGCTTCTCTTGGCTTCTCTTGTCTTCTCTTGTCTTCTCTTGTCTTCTCTTGTCTTCTCTTGTCTTCTCTTGTCTTCTCTTGTCTTCTCTTGTCTTCTCTTGTCTTCTCTTGTCTTCTCTTGTCTTCTCTTGTCTTCTCTTGTCTTCTCTTGTCTTCTCTTGTCTTCTCTTCTCTCTTCTCTTCTCTTCTCTTCTCTTCTCTTCTCTTCTCTTCTCTTCTCTTCTCTTCTCTTGTCTTCTCTCGTCTTCTCTCGTCTCCTCTCCTCCTCTCCTCTCCTCCTCTCCTCTCCTCTCCTCTCCTCTCTTCTCTTTTCTTTTCTTTTCTTTTCTTTCGTCACACCCGGCAGTGCTCAGGAGTTATTCCTGCCTCTACGCTCAGAAATTGCTCCTGGCAGACTTGGGGGACCATATGGGATGCCGGGATTTGAACCACCGTCCTTCTGCATGCAAAGCAAATGGCCTACCTCCATGTTATCTCTCCAGTCCCCTTCTTGTTTTTCTTTAATCCAGTTTGCAGCCTACAAATAGCATATAATTTTGGAGGTGAGTTTTTATATATGAATGTAAACAGTGACAAATCCTTGGCCTTGAATTACAAAAATGAGATTGTCAAGCAGTGGGGAGCTGGGGGAGGAAACGAAGAGGAGAGACAGCATAAGAACTATGGTGGTGGGTCTTGGGCTCTTAATAGTGAGGTGCAGAAACTGTGTACATTAAAATCATGAATGTGATATATAGTACAGTGTTTAGGGCACTTGTTTTGAATGTAGACTACCCCAAAACAAAAACAAACAAGATATCATAAATGTTAACAGTATTATAACCATATTTCCAAAATGGTAATTTGGTTTTGGACCATCTTAGGCAGTTATCAGGGGTCATTCCTCCTGTCTCTGTGCATCTATCGAATGAATCCTACTTGGTTATGGTGTATATTTTCTTGATGAGGTGTTGGATCCCATTTGCTAGGATTTTGTTGAGGATCTTTACATCTGTGTTCATTATGGATATTGGTCTGTCATTCTGTTTATGCTATCTCTGATTTTGGTATCAGGGTGATGTTAGCTTCATAAAAACTATTTGGGCGTGTTTCTGTTTCTTTAATTTCCTGGAAGAGCTTGAAAAGTATAGGCAGTAGGTCCTCTTGGAAGGTTTGAAAGAATTCATTAGTGAATCCATCTGGGCCTGGGCTTTTGTTTTTGGGAAGAATTTTTAATACCATTTTAATTTCCTTAATAGTGATGAGTCTGTTAAAATATGCTATATTGTCGTTGTACAGCCTAGGAAGGTTATAAGAGTCCTAGAATATATCCATTTCTTTCAGGTTTTCATGTTTTGTAGCATAGAGTTTCTCAAAGCAATCTGTGATTACCCTTTGAATTTCTTTTTTTTTTTTTTTGTGGTTTTTGGGTCACACCCGGCAATGCTCAGGGGTTATTCCTGGCTCCAGGTTCAGAAATTGCTCCTGGCAGGCACGGGGGACCATATGGGACCCTGGGATTCGAACCGATGACCTCCTGCATGAAAGGCAAACGTCTTACCTCCATGCTATCTCTCCGGCCCCATACCCTTTGAATTTCTATAGTTTCCGTAGTAATCTCCCCGTTTTCATTTCTAATTTGGTTTATTAATTTTCTCTTTTCCATTCTTTTTTTCTTTTCTTTTCTACTACTACTACTACTACTACTATTTTGGTTTTTGACTACTACTACTACTACTACTACTACTACTACTACTACTACTACTATTTTGGTTTTGGGGTCACACCCAGCAGTGCTCAGGGGTTACTCCTGGCTCTATGCTTAGAAATCTCTCCTGGCAGGCTCGGGGGACCATATGGGATGCCAGGATTCGAACCACCATCCTTCTGTGTCTCAGGCAAACACCTTACCGCTGTGCTATTTCTGCGGCCCCTCTCTTTTCCATTCTTTGTGAGTTTGCTAGTGGTTTATTGATCTTGTTTATTTTTTCAAAGAACCAACTCTTGCTTTCATTGGTAATTTTTGGATTTTTTTATTTCCCATTTGTTGATTACTACTCTAAGCTTTATTTTTTCTTCTGTCTTTCTATTTTTTGTTTCATTTTGTTGATCATATTTAATTTAAAGCTGTGCCATTTAGTTATTTATGTAGGCTCCTTCTTCCTTCCTGACCAGTGCTTGGAAAGCTATAAATTTCCTCTTAATACTGCTTTAGCTGTTTCCCACAGACTCTCATAATTTGTGTCTTCATTCTTGTTTGTTTCCAGAAATCTTTTGATTTTCTCTTTGATATCTCTGACCTACTGGTTGTTCAGTAGTGAGTTGTTTGATTTCCAGGTTTTAAATTTTGTCAGTGTCTGCTTGGAATTAACATCTAATTTCAGTGCATTATGATTAGAGAAGGTAATATGTACACTTTCTATTATCTTTATTTTATGTAGGTATGTTTATGGGTTAGTATGTGCTCTATTTTGGAAAATGACCCATGTGCATTGTAGAAGAATATGTATCCCAATTTTGGGGGGATGGAGAGCCATATGTATATGGCTCTCCATCCCCCCCAAATATATATACATATATATGTATATATATACATATGGCTCTCCATCCCCCCAAAATGTATATGTATATATATGTATATATATATATATATATATAGAGAGAGAGAGAGAGAGAGAGAGAGAGTCCATTTTCTTTCATTGATCCTTTCAGTGCTATTATATTCTTGTTTTTGTTTTTTGTTTTTGGGCCACACCCAGTGACACTGAGGGGTTACTCCTGGTTATGTCTCAGAAATCGCTCCTGACTTGGGGGACCATATGGGATGCCAGGGATTAAACCCAGGTCCGTCCTGAATCAGCCACATGCAAGCAAACACTCTACCACTACATTATCACTCTGGCCCCTGAACTATCATAGCATTGTCAATGAGTGAGGGAAGTAGAAAGCCTGTCTCGAATACAGGCGAGGGCGGCAGAGAAGGAGTTGGGGGCATTGGTGATGGGAATGTTGCACTGGTGAAGGGGGTGTTCTTTTTATGACTGAAACCAAACTACATGGTGTTTAAATAAAAACATTACTAAAAAAGATTTTGGGGATAGATTTAGTTTAATTTCTTTTATCTTTTTTGAATATATAAAATAATGAATATTAATATAGACATGTATGCATATCTCTTTTTGTACATGTACTTTTGTATATTTGTTTTGGAGTGCTGGAAGTCACACTCAGTGCTTCACACATGTAAGGTATGAGCTTTACCATTAAACCAAACCTACTTTATATGTTTTATTCAGTTGCAAGTATTGTGTGATTATAAGTATTTAAAAGTTATATTTATTATATTTTGTTTTGGGGTCATACCTGAGTGTGTTTAAGGATTACTCCTGGTGAGCTTGGGGAACCATATGGGATGGTGGGGATCGAACCTGGGTTGGCCATCTGCAAGACAAATACCCTGCCCTCTGTATGAACACTCCAGTTCAGTATTTAAAATTTATTTTTAGTTGGAGTTTTATAGAAAAATTAATCACTTTTCACAAGATGCTTGTATTGGCACTTGTGATCCACAAGATATTTTTGTATTGATTAAAGTTGAAAGCCTAATACAGTTTTCTTGAGTTATTAGTTTATTGAAAGTAGAGTATAATAATGTGTTTTATCTATGTAACTGGGAGTATGTATTTTTCAGACTCCTTCATATGTCATGAAGCTTATTCTTTAAAATCTTTTCCTTTTTGGCCTTCAAACATTTTTCATTTCTCTATTAAATAGAACATAAAAAACAGTGCTAATTTTCTTACTTCACTATTATGTTTCCCTAAGTTCTGCTGAATAGTATATGTTGCTGTTTCCTATAGTTAGTCACTTGTTGAACTTACCCATACTTTTTGCTTTAAATGAAAAAAATTTTTCCTATGACTTATCATTAATTATCTCTTGGGTCTATTTTATTCAAAAATTTTTTTTTGCTTACTTTGGTTTGTTTGGGGATAAAACTCTGTAGTGCTCAGTGCTCCCAAGACTGTTTTTTGCAGTCACTTTGTGTGGTGCTCAGAGGACCATATGATGTACTGGGGGGTGAAGTGGGGTTGACTGCATACAGGCTGGTCTCTTTAATTGCTATAATCTCTCTCTAACCCCACATTTTTAAACTATTTTACATAGCAACTGTATTGGGAAGCAGCTGTATTGGAATGGAACTCAAATTACTTAACATACATAATAAAAGCCACTTCACCTAGTCAAAGTTTCTTAGAAGTGAGAACCTTGGAGTTAATTTTTCATTCTCTGCCTTCTTGGCCCTATATCTAATTTACTTCAGAGTCCTCCATTTCTATAGCCTTTGCATTTTGTCTTCATTATCCAGATCTTTATTATTGCTTATCCATGATTATTTATGCCTATTTTCATATCAACTCTGCCTATCTTCTTATGAAATGTGTGTCTCTTGTAAACATTTACTAGGGTTATTGTTGCACCTTTTTACTATATATGTTGAATATATATAAGAATTTGATTTAATTTTTATTTATTATTTCCCTCTGGGCATATAGTACTACATATAGCAAGAAATCAATAAGTAATTGTTCACTCATTCTTTCAGCAGCTATTTACTGATTGGTTATTGGATTCCACACACTATACTAGTGCTTTCAATGATCTCTTGTGGAGCTTGCAGCTAAAAATAGTATTTGGTGCTGAAGGTCTCTGAGGGGCAGAATTTGTGAAGTGAGAGAGTAAGTCTGTTAGAAATATTGGGAACAGTTGATGTAGGTTGAGTGGAAAGCAGTGTGAATGCCTCAAACAATGACAAATATGGAGTATTTGGGGAATTTTTAAATTGGTCATTATGACTGAAATATAATAGAGTGTGACAGAGGAGGTACAATGGTGAGATTGAATAGCAGAAGGCCTAATCGTCTATTCTCTGCTCTTGGGATATTTTGATAAAACAAGTGGTGTTGCTATATATATATTGGCCTTAGAAAAGAATTAGGTAGAAGCTCAGAAAGATAGCATAAGGGCTAAGGCACTTGGCCTTTCAATGAAGCTAATTCTTTTTATTTTTTTATTTTTTTTTTATTTTTGGGTCACACCCGGCGTTGCTCAAGGGGGTTACTCCTGGCTGTCTGCTCAGAAATAGCTCCTGGAAGGCACAGGGGACCATATGGGATACCTTGAACCAACCACCTTTGGTCCTGGATTGGCTGCTTGCAAAGCAAACACCGCTGTGCTTGCTGTCTCTCCGGGCCCTGAAGCTAATTCTTATTAGATATACTACCTCATATGGTCTCTGAAGTACCTGAGGAGTAATTCCTCAGTACTGCTGGGTATGGGTCACTTTCACCCTAATTACAAAATAATTAGGTAAAGTGTAATAATAATACAGGAGAACTACCGTATTTGCTGGCGTATAAGATGACTGGGCGTATAAGACGACCCCCTAATTTTGCAGTTAAAACATAGGTTTAGGCCTATATGCGCTGTATCAGACAGAACGTTCCTGTGCTGCAACTGTATGTACCACAGTGAGCCAATCACAACAAGCAAAGGTTCAAAGGTTATACTGTAATAGACTTCCTCTCTGACTCTGGCCAATCTGAGCAGGCTTTTTACAGTGTAGATTCGGGTCCAGAACATTGTCTAATTTGCATACATCAAAAGCCTGCTTGGATTGGCTGAGTTAGAGAGGCGGTCCAAGCAGCCTGGCAGTGATTGGTGCAGGATCGAGTTGGAAGATTCATTTTGTGGCAATATTCAGACAATTTTTGTTTAGCGACATATTGAAACATTTTTCGGGATATACTCGGCGTATCCGATGACTTCCGATTTTCAGTTGACTTTTTTTTGTTTCAAAAGTCATCTTAGACACTGGAAAATACGGTATTCATGGTAGGCTTGGGGACCATATGAGATGCCAGGGATCAAACCCAGATCAGCTGCATGCAGGTCAAACATCCTATTTACTGTGCTAGCATGCTGGCCCTGGTAATAAGTATTTTTTTTTCCTTTAAACACTGTGATTACAAAGTTGTACATAATTAAGTTTCAGTCTTACAATGTACACCATCCTTCACCCATGAACATTTCCTACCACCAATGTCCTGAGTTTCCCTCCTCTTCTCCCCCTGCCTCTGGGGAAGGCATTTAATTCCCTCCCTTTTTCTTGCTTTCTCTTTCTCTATCTCCTGCTTTATTTCTTCTTTTTAGACACTGTGGGTCCTCTCTATATCACAGTATCTCCATTCAACATCCAGTTACTATCCCAGCGATCAGTTTTAACTCTCATTGTCATAGTGGTCCCTTCTCTGGCCTAACTGCACTTCTTCACTATTTGTGGCAAGCTTCCTACCATGGACTGGTCCCCCTGGCCTTCATCTCTATTGTCTCTAGATATTATTACCACACTACCGTTTATTTTTCTTAATCCCATAAATGAATGAGATTATTTTATGTCTATCTCTCTCTGACTCATTTCACTCAGCATAATTTTCTCCACATCCATTCATGTATAAGCAAATTTCATTTCTTCATTTTTTCTAACAGCTGCATAGTATTCCAATTCTATAGTTTCTTTAGCCACTCCTCTGTTCTGGGTACTTGGGTTGTTTCCAGATTCTAGCTATTGTAAATAGTGCTGCAATGAACATAGGAATGCAGAGGGCTTTATTGTATTGTATTTTTGTGTTCCTAAGGTATATCCCTAGGAATGTTGTTATTGGATCAATGCGAGTTCAAGTTCTAATTTTTGAGGAATATCGATATTGTTTTCCAAAAGGGCCGGACTAGTTGGCATTCCCATCAACAGTGAATGAAAATCCTTTCTTCCCACATCTGCGCCAACATTGGTTGCGCTTGTTCTTTGTGATGTGTGCCAGTCCCTGTGGTATGAGATGATACTTCATTGTTTTGTTTTGCATTGCCCTCTGATTAGTGATGTAGGGCATTTTTATTTGTGCCTTTTTGCCCCCAGTAATAAATTAAGGACAAAGTGAGGAGTAATTTTCAAGATTAGAGGAAAGCTTTGAGGTAAAAATCAAGGAAATCTCAGTTTTTTTTGACAAATCACATCACTCTAAACTGTTTTCCTTGAGTGTATAGTAACTCTTTACTACTGCTTTGAGGATTTGACTTAAAGAAATACATAGGTGCCAGAGCAACAGTATAGTGGGTAGGTGTTTGCCTTGCATGTGATTGCCTTGGGTTCAATCCCCAGCATACCATATAGTCCCTGAACCTGCCAGTAGTAATTCCTGAGCACAGAGCCAGAAATAACCCCTGAGCTCCAATGAGTGTGGCCAAAAAACCAAAAAACAAAAAATACATAAATATAATAAACACAAATTAGGAACTTTAAGACAATGCAGTTGTATAACTAATCATAAGAATCAGCATATATATTAAGTATGTTACATTTATAGACATAATCTGAAGTGTTAATCAGCCATAGAAAAAGCCATCTATAAATAACACATATCTTTGCTTGTCATCTAGTAAGAAGTTGTGATTCTCTTATTAGTAAATGTTTGAAAACAAATAAATATAAATTGAATGTTCTATAGTTTATTTAATAATATATCATGCTATGTTGTCCCTGAGGAGTTGTTGATTATAAACAATGTACCATATTACACTGAATAATGAGTTATACAACTCCAGGTATTTTATGCTATTTTTTTATGCTTATCACCTAACCAAAGAAGCCATAAAATTATATTTTTTCTGACAACTATGGATTAATTCACATATGATTTTTGGGAACCAGATAGAGGAAGCTTGGTGGACTGGAGTCCATGCTTTGTATGCAGAAGACCCTGGTTTCATTTTCTGTGCTCCATGATTCTCCAGGTTTGCCTGGTGACCTGGACCACAGAGCTGAGAGTAGTCACTGAAAATTCCTGGTTGTGATATAAAAAAGCAAAATAAATTTATATGATTTATGGCTTTCAGAAGATAAAATTTCACCAGGAGTAACCCTTGAGTGCCACTGGGTATAGCCCAAAAAAACAAAACAAAACAAAAAAACAACAACAACAAAAAAGAAAGACAAAATTTCAAAACAAACTTTTAGTTACCTAAGTATGATTCAGCTTATTGCTATTTCTGTTTTCTTATTGCAGGTTTCTCAACAGTGATGTCACAAGATTGACCGCACTGATCAAAGTAAGAGTGATAGTTTTTCAGATGCTTTCTTTTCTCTGAAAATGAGAATCAAGATTATTTATTGTGTTAAATGATTACTCATTTCTTCAACAGATAAGAATATTTACATTTTTTTATCATATCTCACACTTCTTCTAGTTAAGAGACTTAAAACATTGCCTTAAAAGATTTAAAGACATTAGAAGTGAAAATTAAATGTTATTGCTTGAATGAGATGCCTAATTATATATTAACCTTTTGGTATCTATATACGGTACTATGGGTTTGGTATCATTAAGTTTTGTTGTTTTGCACTGAGAAATGGAAACACACTTAAAGTGAATTCACAGATGAGGTAAAAATATTACAAAAAGAAATTATCTGAGATACTAGCTTCATTTATTAGGAAAAGACTGTGAGAATATTTTAGAAAGGATTCTTAGCCTTCATATTTAATTTTTGATTTTTTAAAAATTTTTATTATTTATTTTTAATTATGTGAACAATGATGCAAAGAAAGAGTACACTGTAAAGTTACAGTGAAAGGGCAATCACCCAAAAAGAGAGTTCTCAGAAGAAATCCCCCGGCTGACACCTTAAATTTGATCTTACAGTCAAGGAACATTAAGAAAAATAAAACCGAACCCATGTACAATTACTTTGTCCCTCAAGGCCCCAGATTGTAGTACATTAATTTTTTGATTTTTTTTAAAACTTAAAATGAATTTTTCAAATACTTAGAGTTGTTGAAATTGGATAGTTCTCTTTTATCTCTGATACATTTTGTGTACAGAAGTAATAATATTACTTGAAACTTTATTGTTTTGTCTATACTACTGTTAATTTTTCATCAAAATTTGTATTACAGTTAGGATTTTTAGCACTTTTGAAAAAATTATTTTAATAATTTAGAGTAAATTATTTACTCAGTGGATATCTTTAATACTGTTTTGTTGTTCATAGAAGTAGTAACTCTAAAATGTAAATCTATATTGATTTCAGATCTTAGTGTTTGTTATAGCATTTTTTTGAAAATTGATTTATATTTCACATCTTACATTTTTCAGAGACTAGGGGGATGTATTGTACTTTTGTTGTCACTGACTCAGTATTTGTGCATGCTATTGTTCATTCCTGTTTTAATGTCTGTGATTCATAGTTTTGAACATACTTGTGTCCTGTTAGCTAGAATGTTTTTGCCCTATCTGAATATTTTACAGCAAAATAGTAACATATATTTGTGTTGTAGCCTGGATACTGTTTTGTGCTTTAAATAAAGGTGACTATAACTCCTATTGGGTCAAAAAGGTGTTTATTTTGTTGTTGTTTTCAATTCAAAAGTGCTGACTCTGAACAGTACATTTTCAAAGGTCAGATTAAGAGAAGATTTAATTGCAATTGTTATAAATTCAGGGATTTTAGGTGGACACAGAATTAAATGGTATCATCTGTTAAGTAAGTTAACGATTATGGAGTATTCATTTGAGAGTTTCCCAAGTGAAAGATTAATAGAAACTCTTATTTTGTCAGTGTTATGAGATTTTTCTCAATCTTCTGAGTAATAGTTCATGTGTTGACTGTGGGACTAAAATAAAATGAGGTCAGAGAAATGAAGAAATGACTTAGAGATGAATAGATAGAATGCTAAAATGAGATGATAACATGCTGGAAGAATATTATGGAATTTAACTTGCATGTAATTTTATATATATATTAATTTTTCTAGTGCAGTTTTATTTTTATTTTTTAATGTTTTTGTTTCATTACACTTAAAATGATCAGTTGCATAGCAACTTTTAAAGCAAAGTAGCTTTTCTACTTTTGTTAAAATGACTTTTTCCTTTGGTAAATTTACTGTGGCTATTATGTTTTTTAAAGATTAAGATCTGCCAATAAAATATATAATCTAAAATTTGAAATGTAGGAGGAATAACTATAATTTTATATACCTTTAGAAATATGTATATTGGAAAGAATTGTTTTTTTTTGTTTTGTTTTTGGAGCACACCTGGCAGTGCTCAAGGATTACTGTTGGCTTTATACTCAGGAATTTCGGAGGTGCTTATGGGTTACCGAAGATGGAACCTGGGTTGACCACATGCAAGACTAGTACTCTTCAGTCCTGTACTGTCTCTTCAGTCCTGGATAGCAAATGTTTATATTTTTATTGTTTTTTTTTGGGGGGGGGCTCACACCTAGTGTTGCTAATCCTGGCTTTATTTGGCTCTAAGGTGCTAAAGAATTCCCAAAGCCATGCTTCTTGGTGCTCAGAGGGCTTGAGGTATTGGGGATGAACCCAGGGCCTTGCTTGTGCAAAACATGCACTCTCCACTTGAGCCACATCCCAGCTCTGAACAATACATTTTATTTTTTAATTGAAAGTTGCTTAATTCTTCTTTCTTTCCTTTTCTGTTGTTGTCATAAATATCAATGATTTCACACTTGATTTCTATATGCTGAGGATTGCATAGTTTATTGTGGCACTGAGTTCTTCAATGGCAGTGCCACTGAGATATATTTAAAGTGCTTGTTGGATAGTGTGGGATTCAAAATCACAGCCTAAAAGGTAGGTTATTTGCCACTGAGCTATCTTACATACTTGCTAGTAAATTTTTTCTTTTTTTAAATTTTGGGGCCACATCCCACAATGCTCAGGACTTACTCCTGGTTGGGGCTTTGGCTGTCATATGGGATGCTGGGGATTGGTTGGCTTTGTCTAAGGCAAGTGCCCTACCCACTATATCTCTGGCTCCTGATAGTAAATTAAATGTCACTTA
This sequence comes from Suncus etruscus, assembly GCF_024139225.1. Lineage (NCBI taxonomy): Eukaryota > Metazoa > Chordata > Mammalia > Eulipotyphla > Soricidae > Suncus > Suncus etruscus. The sequence goes on along the minus strand of NC_064852.1, from coordinate 76,121,753 downwards.
GATCTGTCACACAAAATAAAATCAAGTGTGGCAATGGCTGATACTTACCTTTTAATATTGATTTATTCTTATATTAATTTTCCCCTAGCCTAACTGTTTAAAATCAAAAGAATGATTTTCATAGCCTCCTCTGTAGCTTGATGTAGTCATGTGGTTAAATTTTATCTAGAGATATGTAAACAGAAATTTTCAAAAAGTATCCTTAAAGGAGAAGAAACAATCCTTTTTTCCCCCTTCTTACCTTCCTCTGAAATATAGATATGTGGAAACCATAAACTGGTAGTGGAAGAACAGTAAAAGAGAAAGTCCCCAAATAATACCAAAATACCACCCGACCTTCCTGCTCCAGCCAGTTTGTATTTGGACTTTTTGCAACTCCAGGCATCAACTTCTATCTTGTAATCGCTGAGTTGGTTTTGGGCTTTCTCTCACTATCATGGCCAAAACTAATTCTATACATCAAGATTATTTGACAGTGAAAGCTTTTGACATTATTAAAATGTCTTTAGTTTGTTTATATTTAATTTTTTTTTCTTAAACTCTGATGACTTTTTGGGCCTGGAGAGATAGCACAGCGGCGTTTGCCTTGTAAACAGCCGATCCAGGACCAAAGGTGGTTGGTTTGAATCCTGGTGTCCCATACGGTCCCCCGTGCCTGCCAGGAGCTATTTCTGAGCAGATAACCAGGTATAACCCCTGAGCACCACTGGGTGTGGCTCCCCCCAAAAAACTCTGATGACTTTTGATGACTTGAATATTAGGAGAACAGAAGGGGGACTGATTCACTGTGTATTGGAGAGGAGACTAGGGAAACCTTTGCAGAGAAGACACATCCGGGCTTGAGTTTTGAAGTATGAATTAGAAAGAATAGAAATAAATGAAACTGGCATATAGAATGGATAGAACCTATGTTTAAGGACATGCAAATATTTTAATCAAATATTGTTGAAATCTGGGCCCAGGAGAGAGCTCAGTGATATAGAGCATCTTTTTCGCAAGAATGAAGCCTCAAGTTCAATACCAGGGGTACTGCATACTGTTTGAGCTTGGAAGCTCTGTTGCCTTGATCCCTGGTACTGAGCAGTTTCTGATTGCACAGCAGGCAGATGACTGTGTATCCCAGCTAAGGTATGCAAGCACTACCACTGAAAGTGCTTTGTGATCCCATGTGGGAACAACAAGCCTTATTGGTGCGTGTTCCCCAAACCATTGCCAATGGGAGTGTGATGACAATTATGAGGGGTAAGGGGAGGTGGATAAAAAATTTGATTGAAATGTAAGATCTGAAGAAAATGAGCCTTAAAGACAAATCTTGGGAATTTAATAATTCATTAATTCCTATGTACTTATTGATAGGTTCTTTTAATATTAACCTTTTAGTTATTTATGGCTTAAAATTATATGAACAGGAGCCAGAGCGATAGCACAGTAGGGCGTTTGCCTTACACTCGACTGACTCAGAATGGACCTGGGTTCAATTTTATATGGTCCTCCAAGCCAGGAGTGATTTCTGAGCACATAGCCAGGAGTAACCCTAAGCATCACTAGGTTTGCCCCCCCACAAAAGCCCAAACAAAGAACATAAAATAAAAGTATAAATGTTCATATAAGTCATATAAACAGAATTGAGATCTTTAAAATTAATTTATACTCAATACTTTTAAATATACTAGGTATTTTTATTTGAGGTCTTAGCTTTTTTTAGATGATATATTGTTTTGTTTTGTTTTGTTTTGTTTTTTTTTTGGTTTTTGGGTCACACCTGGCAGTGCTCAGGGGTTATTCCTGGCTCCAGGCTCAGAAATTGCTCCTGGCAGGCACAGGGGACCATATGGGGCGCCGGGATTCGAACTGATGACCTCCTGCATGAAAGGCAAATGCCTTACCTCCATGCTATCTCTCCGGCCCAAGATGATATATTGTTATATTTACAGATGATCAAACTAAGATTAAGAAAGATCATGTGCCATATAGCTACTAAGTCATTTGGAAAGTATAAAAGTCAACCATTTCCAGAAAAAAATCTGTTATTTATTACCCAACTTTTATTATTGTTCTATTTTCCTAATACCAAGGTAGAATTATAGTAAATTAAAAATGTCTTTGGTCATATATAGTGATTAACAAGTTCAATCTGTGTAAAAAGTTTCAAATTTTATGCCAGCTAATCTAAAATATTAAAATTATGTAACATTAAATTTACTTAATAGTAACATTATAAACTGTGACTTAATCTGTTTGTTTTATAGAATTTGAATTTTATATATTATCTTCAAAGTTAATCTGTAGCAACCATTTATATTATTACTTAATACAATTCAGTTTTAAGTTGCCAGTCTTAAGTGTATATTTGGAAATAATGCCCACTCCTTTTCCTAAAATTGAACTGTTACACTATAGTGGAGCATGCATAATGTTTTCTGTATGAATTTCTGAAAATATAAATGATAATATACTTTAGAGATCCAGGTATGTACTAGGCACTGTAATTTACAAGACTGTTAATGATAGGGTTTCATACACACAAATACACACACACACACACACACACACACTGTGTATCAAAACCACACCCTGCAATTGTATCCCTTCCTTAAAATACCCATCCTCACACATCCCTCATCCCCCAATTGTCTGTAGATCAATTCTTCTGTCCTGTTGTCTTAGTCTATTTTTCATTATTTTCTTGGTTTTCTTTTTATCTTGTATAGGACGTAGGTAATTTTGTGTCTGTCCCTCTCCTGCTGACTAACTTCACTCAGCATGGTACTCTTCCAATCTATTTACATAGCAACAAGTTGCACAATTTTGTCCTTACAGCTGTGTAGTACTCTGTTCTTGCTGTGTACTTAATCATCTTCATCTGCTGATCTATCTACCTTCTAAACTTTCTTTGAACACATGCCAAATGTTATTCACTGTTTTGATCCATAATGTATCATTGTTACCTGAAAATTCTGAATGAGCCTAAAAAAAGAACAAGGAAGATTACTTTAATATAACCTAGAAATAATTTTAGGAGCATGAGAAAATATGAGACAAGCTTTGATATGAACTTTGGTTTGGCACATTTTAAATTCTAATATTTTGTTTGTTTTTTTTTTGGGGGGGGGGTCACACCTGATGACTCTCAAGGATTACTCCTGGCTATGTGCTCAGAAATAGTCCCTGGCTTTGGGGAACCATATGAGACACCAGGAATTGAACTGAGGTTTGTGCTAGGTCAGCCTCATGGAAGGCAAACGCCCTACAGCTGTGCTAATGCTCAGGTCCTGGCACTTTTTAAATTCTAATAAGTTTACTTTCTACACTAGGTAAATATTCTTAGAATAACTTGAAATTTAATCTAGCTGGTACATTATTTTCTTTCTTGTAATAATTTATAGAACACTAATGTACACTGCTATATTAATACTTGCTTTTTAAAAGGTAAGTAAAATATAAAATAGTCCTCAAAAACCATTTAAACTGTTTTAGAGATGAGAAGAATGTTATAGACTTATCTAAGGAATTATATTTCACCCCTTTATTTTTCTCTATAAATACAGAGGATAATCGACAAAGGGAGGGTGTTTTTGTCTTGTTTTCTTTTGTTTTTGTCCACACCCAGTGGCCCTCAAGGTTTACTCCAGATTCTGTGCTTAGAAATTAGTCCTGGCAGTCTGGGGGAACTATATGGGATCCCAGGGATCAAACCTGAGTCAGCTGTGTACAAAAAAAGCACTGCCCACTGTCCTTTGACTGGCCCTGGGATAAAAATTTTTGTTTAAAGAAACTTCCTATTGCATAGCATCAAAAAGATATCTAATTTAAACTTGTTATTGATGTTTAAGAATAGTTTAATGCAAATATTCTTGATGTGTATGGGAAAAGAGGTTTGAGGCACACCCAAAAGAGCTCTGAGGGCTTACCACTAGTTCTGTGCTCAGAGTTTTGAGCTGCCAGGATTTAATTAAGTACTGTACATACAAAGCAGGCACCTTACAATTGTATTACTTTTACACCACCTGATACACTTTTGTTTGATTTGGGTTAGTTTGGCTGTGTTCAGGACTTACGCTGGCTCTGTGTTCAGGGATTACTTTAGGAAGTTCTCAGTGGATGAAATGCAGTACAAGGGAGTTGAAACAGGGTCTCCTTCACACAAGGCAAGCACCTTACACCTGTATTGCCTGATGTATTGTAAGATAACACATAAATAGTTCCATTTTTTTTTTATCAGATCTAATGTTTGGAATTTTATATTCTGGGTTTATGTTCAGGAAAAAAATCCGTTTTTGTGCCTCAAACTCATGATATTGAGGGTCCAGGATGTTCTGTTAGTCAAGGAGGGCTTGCCTGTGTGCCTGTGTGCACATTATATCTTTGGTCCCTGCCTTAGACCCAGGTAGCATCACATCACTGGACCTACCATAGAATTGTCAGCCCAGTTGTCTGAGAGCCTCCAGGAATGATCCCAAGACCACTGATTGCTTTTGAGAAGGTCATCTCCTGACTTCCCAATCCCCCATAACCACATGACTTTTTAGTTTTCCTTGCCATAATTTGTTTCCTGTTTTCTCTTTCAATCTATTTTTTCTCTTAGTGTCAGACTTACAGAACAGAAATTTAGAAAACTTTCATATTTGATAGCAAACACAAATGTTATTTTTACAAAGCCATTTGATTTCTTTGAAATAATCATTTATCTTATTATTTCTGATTTTGTGTATTTATACACACAAATCATATATACAATTATATATATATATATATATATATATATATATATATATATATATATATATATATATATATATATATATATATATACTTGGCAGTACTCTGGATTTATTTCTGGCTCTGCACTCAAAAATCACTCCTGGCAGGCTTGGAGATGCTGGGGATTGAACCCAAACCTGCTGTGTGTGAGGCAATTGCCCTATTTCTGTGCTATTGCTCCAACTCAGAAATAAATTTCATATATAGTTGAATGGTTTATTTTTTTTTTACCAAGTAAAGCGCAGAGGACATCAAACTATAAACCAAACTATAGTGTTTCTCACTCATTCATCAATATTTATGGAGCTTTTTTACTTCTGATGTCAATCTTTTGGGCATGCTGTAGTCAACAAGACAAAAGTTCTACCATTAAGTTTATTGTCTATTAGGAGGGAAGAAAACAAAGAAATGTTTTCAAATATTTGTAAGAGATGCAACGGGGAGGTGAAAATAAGGGAATTTTGAGAACACATACAGGGGGAATCATATAAACTGAGAGAGAGAAGAGAGGAGAGACAGAAGAGAGAGAGAGGAGAGAGACAGAGAGATGAAAGAGTTAGTTCAGAAAGAAAGGGAGAGAGATGGGGGAGAGTGTTCAAAAAGAGAGGGATGAGAGAGAACGAGAGTTAGTTCAGAAAGAGAAAGAGAGGAGAGAAAGAGTTAGTTCAGAAAGACCTTCAAGAGGTTGTAATACTGGGTTGGGGAATGAATTAGGAGATAAGCCTTGTGAAAATCTGAGGAAATAAGAATCCTAGTGCCAATGAAATTGCATCACTGTAAACTGGGTAAGAGCAATAATCAAGTGTCATCGAAAGTAATTACCACTTCTTTCTAAAGAACAGAATTCTCTAGAAATATTGGGGTTCTTTATTGATATTTATGTCTCCCAAGTTCATGTTTCATTGAAAATATCCCATTTATTTTTCTCCTATTAAAGACTTTCAATGAAGAAAGCCCTTTTTTCTACATGAATATATTTTATTCATTATATATATAGATTAAAGTTTTTGGAGATACTCTACTGTCCTATTCCTAAATTTTTTCCTTTATTAGACAATTTTCATCATCTCAAAGAGAACCTTGTTTATATTATTCCCTGATTCAGTAAATACTACATATTTACTTTTGAATTATGTTGCAAATTTATTAAGATGGAAAATATTCTGTTTCTTCTAATGCTTATATGCTGTCTTCTCATGGAGAAACTGATACATAAACTGGTCATCATAGATGTGGTAGATGGCACAGTGGAGATATATATATATGAACCACTTTCGTTATAGAAAAGTGTTGTCTCTTAAGAGAAAAGACTTGTTAAAAATATTCTTTCTTGGGGTCGGGAAGAAAAAAGAAAAAATGTATTATTTCTTATGCTCTAGTGAAAGGATGGGTGTTGGACTTCATATAACTGAAACTTAATCATGAACAACTTTGTAACTGTATCTCATGGTAATTCAATTAAAATTTATTAAAAAAGGGAAATGAGGATTTAATATCATTAAAAGAATGTCTGTTTTTAAACTAATTGTAATAACACATTTTCTAAAGTGCTCATGCCAGTTTATACCTCAAATCAACTTGATTGTTTTTTTTTAATTTATGCATTCTTGACTAAGAACAGTTTCATTGATGATGTAGGAGAATAATTGTATGCTGCTAATAGCTGAGAGCCTCAATTTTTAAAGTCTTTTGACCCAGACATTGCCCATGTGTGTGTTCTAAGTCTTCCTCTGTAAACTGGGTGGGGGTAATCTTTAGTTTTAAATAAAGAATGTTTTTCTCGGGCTCAGAGAGATAGCACAGCGGCGTTTGCCTTGCAACAGCCGATCCAGGACCTAAGGTGGTTGGTTTGAATCCTGGTGTCCCATATGGTCCCCCGTGCCTGCCAGGAGCTATTTCTGAGCAGACAGCCAAGAGTAACCCCTGAGCACCGCTGGGTGTGGCCCAAAATCCAAAAAAAAAAAAGAATTTTTTCTCAAAATGCAAAATAAAACCTCTTCAACAGTAATTTTCCATCCAGTATAGTATGTCTCAGTGTTATGTATTAGTAATGTTTTGCATTCATGAAAACTTTCACATATACACATATACTTGAACACACACATGATAAAGGAAAAATATCAGTAGTTGCCTTACAAATGATGATAGTCTTTAGGTGATAAAAATAAATCTTTAAAGTTAATTGCTCCAGAATATATAACCCTAAAATCAGGATCTTCCCATAAAAGACAAATCCCCTACTCCTTCCCTTCCTTCAATTGATGTGATAATTCAAGGTCACCCACTCTTAGTTGTGGTGCTTGTACACTTGTCTGTGATTGCTGAGTTTGGGGCTCTTCCAGTAGGAGCTTTGAACATACACTTGTTGGGGTTTTACTCCCATACAGTGTTCTTACAAATTTCATTTGCAGTGCTCGCTAGGGAGCATATTCTTTATAAAGTAAAGTATTTACTTACACTTGGCTGCCTTCAGATGGAAATAATTTGTAACACTGAGGATCACAGAGAGCTAAAGTATCAGAAACATGTAAATGGTACTTGGGGTCAAACTTCAAGACACTTGCTTTAACCACTGAGTCATCCCCCAGCCCCAGAAAAGGGGTTTGTATTTTTATGACTAAAACTTAACTACAAACATGTTTGTAACCAGGGTGCTTAAATAAAGATATTAAAATAAATTAATATTCCTAAAGCAGAAAGATAATAATAGGGATTAAGGCATAAAGCTTGCATGCAGCTGACTCTGGTTCAATCCTGGGCACCACATAGACTCTTAAGCATATCAGGTATAGCTCTGGACTCTACAAGCACTGCAAAGTATGAGCTGGGCGTCACAGGGCTTGAACAGCACACATCATCAGGCCTTGCATTGAATCACCAGTTCAGTTGGTTGAGAATTGCTGGAAGGAGCTCAGACTTCCTGAGGACCATTTGGGAGGCATCTCATATTATTTTTTATTTATATAAGTATTCCATATTCTATAAAATATAAATAGGTTGAAACTGAGGAAAAGACAGTAAGTCTTGGTTTGATAGTTGATTAAACATAAATACTTCAGTTAACTGCTAAGATTTCACCAGTTTGATAGGTAAAGCCAAGTTTTTGTTCTGTTTTTTCATTTTGGGGCCACACCTGACAGTGCTCAGGGTTGTTCCTAACTCAGCTAACAGTGTCAGGGAGACCATATAGGATGCCAGGGATCTAACCCAGGTTGACAGTGTGCAAGGCAATTGCTTTATCCATTATATTATCACTCTAGTACCTAAAATTATTTTTTTTAAAAGTCATACAAAGAGAACAAACAGAAAAATTCTAAAAGATAGAGAGCAGATGTATACATGTACTGATTTAGCAAGTTAAGAGAAATGTATAATCAGTAACCAATAAGGAAAGTCATGAGGTAATGTAGATTATTTCTTGGAAAACCTAAGGGACTTAAAAATGATCAGGTCAAGACTTAGGAGATAGTTCAAAGACTTGTTTTCATTGGACATTTTTCACTCCTTTTTATTGGTCTCTTTATATTCTATATATGAGAGATAACAGTGACAGTTGTCTTGTCTCTGATTTCTTTAAATATGATACCACCTAATACCATTCAAGTTGTAACAAAAAACAAGATTTCATCTTTTCTTATAAGTATATTCTATTGTATATATGCACCACACTTTTTAATGCTCTTCTATCCTTGAAAATTTGGGTTAGTTCCAGATCTTGACTATTGAAAATAGTGCTGCAGTGAACAGAGGTATGCACGTATCTTTTTTTTTTTTTTTTTTTTTTGGTTTTTGGGCCACACCAGTGACACTCAGGGGTTACTTCTGGCTATGCGCTCAGAAATCGCTCCTGGGTTGGGGGACCATATGGTATAGTATCTGTCATTATTTGACATCTATATCTAAAATTAATAGTATCCCATTATCGTATATAGTGCTCTAGTAAAAATTGATTTTTAGATACCACTTGTTCTAGTCACCTCACTGTACAACTAGTTGAGTAATTCATTTTCCTAGAGTTAAATGAATCACATAAAAATATTTGGAGGTTTCACAGCAGAGGTATAATTAGACTTCATTCTCCTAACCTGTAATCCAGAATTCTTATATAACAAACTTCCTCTCACTGTAAAGTGACTTGTATTTTCAGATGTATCTTCATTAGTACTTTTATTATTTCCTGTACTTTGAGGCTAATAATCTTTTAAATTCCCCTTGATGTTTTATAAATGCTGGACCTTAATTTACTATTTAACTTGTAGGGGAAAAATCACAGATATTACCAATGTATTATCAAGATTGCTTTGGGGGGCCGGTGAGGTGGCGCTAGAGGTAAGGTGTCTGCCTTGCAAGCGCTAGCCAAGGAAGGTACGCGGTTCAATCCCCCGGTGTCCCATATGGTCCCCCAAGCCAGGGGCAATTTCTGAACGCTTAGCCAGGAGTAATCCCTGAGCATCAAATGGGTGTGGCCCGAAAAACAAACAAACAAACAAAAAAAGATTGCTTTGGGCTGGAGAAATACAGGGTTAAAGTGTTTGCCTTGCCTTCAGCTCACTCTGGATTGATCTGTGGAACCACATGAGTGCTCATGTTTCCACTGAGCACAGCCAGTAATAAGCCTTGAGCACTGCCAGTGGCCTCAAAGCTAAAACAAACAGAAAAAAGAATATGTCGCTTTTATTTATAAGGTCTGAAGAAAGTTTGTCCACTTCAGGGGGTATTTCTGATCTATGTTCAGGATTTACACCTGGTGGTGCTCAAGGGACCATATTTGGTACTAGGATCAAACCAGGATTGCAACTGTGCTATCTCTTCACCCTGAAAAGGATGTTTTTGTTTGTTTATTGGTTTTAGGGTCACATCCGGTGACGCTCACGGGCTACTCCTGGCTCTGTGCTCAGAAATCGATTGCTCCTGGCAGGTATGGGGAACGGAACCATATGGGATGCCGGGATTCGAACCACTGTCTGTCCTGAATCAGCTACCTGTAAGGCAAACACCTTACCACTGTGCTATCTCTCCACTGTTTTTGTTTATTTTTAAATAAATAAGTTTTGGTGTGCTGCATCTGATCTAGGACGGACATCTGTTCTATCCCCCGGCGACCCGTATTGGTCCCCTGAGCCATGAGCGACTTCTGAGTGCATAGCCAGGAGTAACCCCTGAGCATCACCGTCACCCGGTGTGGCCCAAAAAGCAGAAAGAAAGAAAGAAAGAAAGAGAGAGAGAGAGAGAGAGAGAGAGAGAGAGAGAGAGGGAGGGAGGGAGGGAGGGAGGGAGGGAGGGAGGGAGGAGGGAGGAAGGAGGAAGAGGAAGGAAGGAAGGAAGAAGGAAGAAAAGAAAGAAAGAAAGAGAGAAAGAAAGAAAGAGAGAAAGAAAGAGAGAAAGAAAGAGAGAAAGAGAGAGAGAAAGAGAGAAAGAGAGAGAGAGAGAACAACAAATGATCGAATTCGTCACAATTGAAGATGAATTTAAAGAATTTACATAAGTGGGGCTATGGGCAGGAAGGGTCCTTGCATTACTGGAGATGGGAAGCAGGTTCTCTGGTGGTGGGCAAGGCGTTAGTATAAAATGTGCATGAACAGTATGATTAATAATGTTGTAAATCTCAGTATCTCAACAAAAAAGATTTTATTTTTGGTTTTTGGGCCACACCCGGTGGTGCTCCTGTTTACTCTTGCCTCTGCACTCAGAAATCGCTCCTGGCAGGTTCCTATGACTAAATGGGAGTCAAACCAGGACTATGTGCAAGGCAAACGCCCTACCCACTGTGTTACCGGCTCCAGTCCTTCAATTTAAAAAAAAAACTGAAGAGGAAACTACTTAAGAGCAATATTTTCAGGCCTTCAAGTTTTCTGAATATATTTGATCTAAAGTATATAGGTAAGACAGCAAGAATTATGGGAAATACATAAAACTTACTACTCAGTATAAATGAAAATGGTACTTTAGAGGGTAGCTGAGACACGTTATCAGGTGAATAAAGTGTGTGCTTTGTGCTTATAGTTGAGATATATGTATCATCTACTTTAAATCTATTTACAGAGGTGATGTCAAGGTGAGAGCAGGCTTGCAGAATGGCTGGAAATCATTGATATTCTGACTTGGAGGCTGTAAATGACTCCGTGGCAGATGGAGTCTTTGTCAAGCAAGAAAAATGGCAGCTTTGTAGCTTCATAGATGTTTTGCTCGCAGCTCAGCACACAGGCTGTGACCTTCTAGTTTTCAGGAGTCTTTATGTTGCTCTAACAAATTGTTCTCAGCTTTTATTCACATAAAGTAGATAAGTACTTATCATATTTTAGTCCAAATTGAGGTATTTCATTATCGAGAAATAAATATGTATTATTTAGCTTCAAAAGGAGTACGCTTCTAAGGGATGTGCATTTCTTGGTCTCATAAATATTTCTCATTTGGTTTGCAAGAGTAAAAATATAGTTTAACCAGGAAATATTTTATAGAATATTAATGCTGGAAAATATATTTTCAGGCTTACACAAACTCATTTACAGATGAAACTATGATTTAACTAAGGTCACCAAACTTACTAATGAAAACATTAGATGACTTAGACTAATACATGTTATACATATAAAGATCTTGCTTTGAGAAAAATCTACTGTATTTAATTAGAATTTAAAATGCCACTGAATATATATCTACTTACTCTTAACCTTACATAACAGGAGTACATAACTTTGAGACTTTTATTTACTATTTAGTTTTATATATATATATATATATATATATATATATATATATATAAGTATATATATATTTCTTTTTCTTGTTTTGCTTTTGGGTTCATAAGTGGTGATACTCAGAGTCTACTCCACTTGATGCTCTATTCTTATTAGGCCATCCAATGCTGGGGATTGAACTGAGGCCTCCTTTTAAGCCATCTCCCCAATCTACTTGTCCACACTTTTATTGGAAACATTTTTTTAAATCTGTCATTAAAATTGTTGTACAGAAAAAATGATCAAATTTAGAGTTTATATCTTTTACACCCTATGGTAAAGTTATATATGTTTATGCTCTTATTATAAGTTCTTACTAAGAACTCATCTGAAAAATTATTTCATGTATTAGTGAAAATGTCTTCCAGTTTTGAAAGGAATGATTCTCCACACAAGAGTGTATTAATTATTTTAAGGACTATGTTGAACTAAAAGTTGACATTATTGACCATAAGTCAGGGTTAAAATTAAAGTGAAAACATAACAAAATAAAATCTACTGTAACATGGTCAATGTTAAAGTTATAGGAAGGAATCACAGAATAGCTCTTTGTTCTAAAGAGTAAATTTCATTCAGTGCTGCAAGACTTTTACATGCCAATGTCTAAAGCAGAGCAAGAGACTATGCAAAGACTGCATTTTTAAAGACAAAATTGTACAATAGTGTTATTTATGTATTTTGGATTTGGGACCACACCCGACAATGCTCAGGGGTTATTACTGGTCATGCACTCAGGAATTGCACCTGATGATGCTTAAGGGAACATATGGGATGCAGGGGATTGAACCTGGGTCAGCCACATGCAAGGCAAACAAGTGCGTTATCCATTATACTAGCTCTCCAGCCCCTTACTTTTTTTTTTAATTAGGGAGAAATTCTTTAAGTATTTGTTAAAGATAAAATCTTCTCAGACCTTTTAAACACAATGTAAGTTTTTAAAATATTAACACACCATCCTAAATTATTTCCTATCAATGTACTTATTTCATGAAGCTGTTTTACTTAGATATTTTACCAACATTCTAAAATAATTCTTTTCAATTTATTTATCCCACAAAGCTGTTTTACCTATTGTATTTATCTGCTTTTTAAAAAAATACAATCTCTTTCCCTTCCTTTCCTTCACACGTGTTGATGTTGATGCAGCATTGATAGGAGTGACACACATGCCTGGCTGTGGGGTTTACACATTTTTAGTTGTGGTTTATGCTCGGGTTCACACATCAGATGGCAGTGCTTGCACACTTGATATTTTTTTGAACTTTGTACTCCATTAGTTGCAGTGCTTGCACATGTGCTCTATGGGGCTTGCTCTTAAGTTAAGAAACACGTTATAATTGTGTTATTCATCAGGGATTGGTCTTCATATGCACTTGCCATCCAAAGGTCACTTTCTGGTTAGATTACTCACATCTTTGTGTTGCCATGCCCACGATGGTTTTGTATCCTTTTTTATGGTACTTACAGACACTGGTGGTATAACTAGAGACCTCTTTCAGTGCCAGGTTCACAGATATAGTAGATGCCAATCTCAGAAAGCAGAAAGCCTCTGGTTTCTCTCTAGACACCTGTGGCTCACTAGGGATTTGAACTCATGACCATAGACTTGCAAGATGAATTATTTGCACTGCGCTATTCTTTCAGGATCCTAGTACCCACTTGGATATGAAATAAATACACTGAGCTATGATTAAATGATGACTGCTTTGTAATTCAAGAACTAATTATTGAGTGCCTCTTCCATGCAAATGCAGTGAACAAAATAAAGCACACATTGGCCTTACAGTCTATTGGCAAAAGCAAAATAGGTAATTTAATATTTAATATGTTAAGTTGTAATCAATGCTATAAAGAGAAAGACAAAGCAGATTAAGCATCATTAGTGTCAGGATTGTAGAATTAGTGTTTGGAATAGTGTGGTCATTGAAATCCTCTCTAATAAGATGGCAGTTTATTTTAAGAAAGCAAGGGCACTCAGTGCTGTATATCTGGATGAGGACTATCTCAAAGAAAATAGTAAAGGCCAAGGCAGTGAGGGAAACTGTACTGTACAATTTCTGAGAACAAGGAAACAGCCTAATTGAGATGATGTGAGTAAAGAAACATTAATAAATGAAGCAAGAGATTTTATATTGAGATTTCTATATTTAAGATTTAAGTCTTTTGGGGGCTAGAGTGATAGCACAGCGGTAGGGCATTTGCCTTAGACAAGGAAGGACGGTGGTTCGAATCTCGGCATCCCATATGCCCCCCCCCCCCCCCCAGCCTGCCAGGAGTGATTTCTGAGTATAGAGCCAGGAGTAACCCCTGAGTGCTGCCACGTGTGGCCCAAAAACTGAAAAAAAAAAAAAAAAAAAGATTTAAGTCTTTTTTTCCAGATACAAAGATGCACATTCCATGCTTACTCAAAGCTCATTGTGCTGAAATAATGACCCATAAACTAGTATTTTGGTTGTGTTGGGTTTTTGCTTTTGTTGTTTTTTGTTTGTTTGTTTTTGTCTTGGGGCTACACTCATTGATGCTCAGGGATTAATCCTGGCTCTGGTCAAAGATCACTCCTGGTGGGCTCAAAGGACCATAAGGAGTCTGGGGATCAAACCCGGGTCAGTGGTCAGGTATATATGTGCAAGGCAAATGTTGTACCCATTATACTATTGCTCCAATACTCATGGAGTACTTTTAATAGGTAATTAATTGTTTAGAGCATTGCAAGGAAAATAAAATTTTAAAGTAGAGAGGCTCCTAAGGGAGATTAAGGGACTCAGAACCCACTTCTAGCATTCTCAGTAAACCAGATTAGTGATGTAAGGAACCAAGGATGCAGTATTCCTTGGGGTCTTGTGATCCTGAGGACCACTACTCTGGGCTACTCTGGTGGTGTTTTTTGGTCAACAGGACCAATCCCTGCAATGTTCAAGGAACTACATAGTGTTGAGGATTGAATCCATGTACTATTACCCAGCAAATCTTTAATTTTGAAAATTTAGTATTTTTTAAGTTATTGTTTGGTTAAGTACCATCTGGGAAACACTGGATTAATGATAAATAAAGTTAAATAAACTTTATTTAACAGCTGTTTCTGCACAGTTTTTAGTGTACTGAAGTATTTTATGGATCACCTAGTTGCCCTTAACCTTCAAAGAACATCATATGAGACCAGTGTTCACCAGGCTTTGATAGATTTTGCTGCATTGAACAATCACACAGGTTAACTACATGTTAATTAAAGGATTGACTACACTTAATATTTTATATCTTTGTAAACATATCTCTCCCTGCCTTCTTTATATCTCTCCCTGCATTCCCTGCCTTCTTTATCAGCAAAGAGTAGTTTTCCTACATAGTTCTCAGAACTTATCCTTTCTCTTGATGATACCCCAAATCATCAGTCAGTTGGCATCCTGCCTCTTCAAGATTGTCATCGTAGCTTCCTGCCTAGTGGCCTCTAGACGTGCTGTATTCAAATTTATCATCCTCTCAGTGACAATTTAATTGACATCACAAATCTAAAAAGAGTTATTCACTTACTTAAAATTCTTTACTAGCTTCCCACATCTAGTTTAAAATACAATTTCATTTTCAGGGATTATATTTCCTCAGTCTGTCTCTTGCTTCCATGTAAAATTTTGCCCAAGTCTCCCACACTTACTATTTTTTACATTTGAAACCACTTATACTTCCTTCAGACAGTATATTTTACCCCTGTTCAGTGCTCTCAACTCTTTCTAATATGGCTTTCCCTTTGTGAGTTGTCTAATTTCTTCATTTTAAAGGTTTTGTACAGAAATAGTCTTTAACACATTCTAAACTCTTCTTAGATGTATTGGATGTACTCATATGTAACTTCATCATAATGTTAAAACAATGAAATAAAAGTAGTTACCCCTAGGGGCCAGAGCGGTGGCGCAGGCTATAAGGCATCTCTGCCTTGGGTGTGCTAGGCTAGGAAGGACCACGGTTCAATCTCCTGGTCCCATATGGTCCCCCAAGCCAGGAATGATTTCTGAGCGCATAGCCAGGAGTAACCCCTGAGCATCACTGGGTGTGGTGAAAAACAACAACAACAAAAAATCAAAAACAAAAAGAAATAGGTACCCCTAAAATAAAGAACCATTTATATTTTTGTCAACTAATATGACCTCAATAAAAAAAAAGACTTTAAAAAGGGCAGCTCAAGAGAGAGTTTAGTTGTTATTGTTTTTGAGGGTGGTTTAGGCCATACCAAGCAATGCTCAGGGGTTACTCCTAAGTCTGCACTCAGAAATCACTCCTGGTGATACTGAGAAGTGAGAAGGGCATATAATACCATATGGGATGCTGGGATCAAAGCTAGGTCAGCTGATTGTTGAGTGCAAGGCAAGTGCCCTACATGCTTTATTATGTGTGTGTATGTCTGAGAGAGAGAAAGAGAGAAATATTTGGGATATTGGATTGCTGTGCTGATTGCATCAATCTACACAGGATAAAATGGCATAATTTATGTATGCACAGTATATTATTTTTTCTGCCTTTGGATCATACTCTAGTTTTTTTTTTTTTTTTTTTTTTTTTTTGGTTTTTGGGCCACACCCATTTGACGCTCAGGGGTTACTCCTGGCTATGTGCTCAGAAATCGCCCCTGGCTTGGGGGGACCATATGGGACGCGGGGGGATCGAACCGCGGTCCTTCCTTGGCTAGCGCTTGCAAGGCAGACACCTTACCTCCAGCGCCACCTACCCGGCCCCTCATACTCTAGTTTTATAAGGTGTGACCACTTGTGGAAATTTGATGAGTATGTGGGGCCTTACTGTGTTCTATAAATATGTAGTCATTTCAAAGCAAACATTGTTAAATTGTTTTTTTATATCAGAATATAAATGTGTTACCTCATCCCTCTATATTATATTATTGCCAACAATAGCTAAATATCAGAAACAACTTAAATGCCCATTGGATATGTGTATGTAAATAAAATGTGAGTGATATTTATCTGTAGGTGCTTAAGTGCATGTGTGTGTAAATATATAAATATTATTCTGCCATAAAATAAATCCTGGTTAACATGTTGACATCTAGTTTTGTGTCAACATGTATGAATTTTTCTTGGCAGGGTCACAGTTGTCAGTGCTCAGGGGTTAGTCTCAACTTTGTACTTTGTGCTACTCCTGGTGGTGCTCACAGGAACTTGCAGTGCCCAGAATCTAATCAGTATTGTTCTAGAGAACACAGAGAGCCTACTTCTTGACCCAGTCTGGATGAATTTTGTAATAATTAAAGCTTTTGTGAAATGAAGCAGCAAAAAAAAAAATGCATTTGCTCTCATCTTATGAAATTTTTTTATTTTTTAAGAATTTATAAGTATAGAGAACAGTTTGGTATGTTTCCAGAGGTTAAGGGTAGGTGAAATGGTATAAACCTCCAGGTGTAAAGTAAGTTCTGTTAAAAAGTGACAAAGAAGGGGCCGGAGAAATAGCATGGAGGTAAGGCGTTTGCCTTTCATGCAGAAAGACAGTGGTTCGAATTCTGGCATCCCATATGGTTCCCTGTGCCTGCCAGGGGCGATTTCTGAGCATAGAACCAGGAGTAACCCCTGAGCGCTGCTGGGTGTGACCCAAAACAAAAAACAAACAAACAAACAAAAATGTGACAAAGAAGGGACCGGAGAGATAGCATGGAGGTAAGGCATTTGCTTTGCATGCAGAAGGATGGTGGTTCGAATCCCGGCATCCCATATGGTCCCCTGTGGCTGTCAGGGGCAATTTCTGAGCATAGAACCAGGAGTACCTCCTGAGCGCTTCCAGGTGTGACCCAAAACCAAAAACAAACAAACAAAAAAAATGTGACAAAGAAGGGGCCGGAGAGATAGCATGGAGAGGTAAGGCATTTGCTTTGCATGCAGAAGGATGGTGGCTCGAATCCCGGCATCCCATATGGTCTCCTGAGCCCTACCAGGAGCGGATTTGTGAGCGTAGAGCCAGGAGTAACCCCTGAGTGCTGCCGGGTGTGACCCAAAAACCAAACCAAACAAACAAAAAAAACCCCCAAAAAGTGACAAAGAAGGGCTGGAGTGATGGCACAGTGAGCGGGCGTTTGCCCTGCACGCGGCTGACCGAGGATGGACCTGGGTTCGAAACCTTTTGTCCCTTATGGTCCCTCGAGCCATCTGAGCACATTGCCAGGAGTAAACCCTGAACATCCCAAAAACCAAAAACCGAAAGAAAAAAAAAAGTGACAAGATAAACAAGGTTTTATATCCTTAAAAAAGAATTTTGCGGGCCGGAGAGCTAGCACAGCGGTGTTTGCCTTGCAAGCAGCCGATCCAGGACCTAAGGTGGTTGGTTCGAATCCCGGTGTCCCTTATGGTCCCCTGTGCCTGCCGGGTGCTATTTCTGAGCAGACAGCCAGGAGAAACCCCTGAGCACTGCTGGGTGTCGCCCCCCCCCAAAAAAAAAAGAAAAGAAAAAAAGAATTTTGCTTTTTTCCACTGTTGTCTTGCAGGAGGACCACACCTTTTTGTCCTAGGGGCATTGGTATATGGTACAGAAGTATTGTATTCAGGATTTCACACATGCGAGAAGTGTTCTACTACTTGAAACATATACAGTAAATTTTATTTTTATCTTTTTGTCAAAATGTATTCCAGAGACAGCTTTGTTTATCACCAAAGATGTATCTTTTGTGGGGCTGCAGAGATAGTACGATGGTTAAAAACACATGCAGCCAACCTGGGTATAATCCTAAAAAACTGTATATGGTTCTCCAGCACTCACCAGGAATAAGCACTGAGCACAACTGGGTGTGATTGTATAGACCAAATATAACAGTGTCAGGGTTTATTCTTGACTCAGGGACCACTCCTGGCTGGGCTCAAGGGACCATCTGGGCTGCTGGAAATCAAATACAAGGTCAGTAGCATCCAAGACAAGTGGGTCCTTAACCCACTATATCTCTCCAGCCAACAGAGGCAACAAAATTTTAAAGATATATCATTTTCTTCTCCATCTTCACCGCTCTGGCCCCATTTGTGTTTTGTTTTATGGTTTTGAGGGAGGACCACACCTGGAAATGCTCAGGGCTCACTTTTGGTTCTGTGCTCAGAGGTCACTCCTAGCTGGGCTCGGTGACCTTGTAGGATGCTGAGGATTGAACGTGGTTTGGTTGCATGCAAGTCAAATGACCTACCCATTGTACTATTGCTCCAGTCCCTCATCTTTATATTTCAGACCATTTCCACACCTTAGTTTAGACCCTCTGCCCAAATTATTACAAGAGACTAAATATTTTAGTAGCTGGTTTGGAAATCTTACTGATCTGTCTATTTTACTTCAAACTCCTAAATCTGAGAGCCAGAATGTGACTCAGCAGTAGTTTGCTTACTTGCCTTGCATGCATGAAGCCCTAGGTTCAATCCCTGACATTGCAAAATGTGTTACATCAATATTTTTAATGCATGTTTACCATTGTTTGCAGAGTTAAATTTAAACCCTTAATTTGATACTCAAAATCCTCTCCTAAAGCTAACTTTTCAGTCATTTATCCCACTTTTACTACATATATCCTACATATATATCCTATATAATAGCCAGACTACATCAAATCTATTTGAATAATACTATTATATTGGTATATTAACACTTTAAGTTTTTGGTACTACTATTATAAAATGAACAACTCACAAAGCAGTTATTTGAACACACTCAGTACTTTTCAGTTTCCTTCAGCAAGTTTTCCAATATCTCCTATGCTCTTTCCTCCTTAGTACTCTATGTAGCTTCCTTTACTTTGAAAATCTTATATCCTTTGAAATAAGATCCTTGGAGTTTTTTCTGAGATATTCAGTTAAGTTTGCTCTATGGCATTAAATGTGTTCCATGTATTTGTCTTATCATTCTGAAGTGATAAGTGAAGTACTTTGTCCATTTATCTTTGTGGCTTTTGTATCACAATGTAATATCTTGTATGTGGAAGCAAACTATTAATTATAATAATTTATACTTACATTTTATTAATCCAAATTAATTTATTTGAACTATTTGAACTAAATTAATCGAACAACTTATATTAGTAAAAATAAAATTTAAATTTTGTAATTTAATCTAGTTTGCTTAAAACTCAAGAGAACAAATTTCACTGTCTTTTTATATGGTGATCTTTTGAAAACTTGCTTTGCATGTGAAAGAGAGCACAGCAAGCAAGGTGCTTGTCTTGCACACAGTCAATGTGGGTTCAATCCTTGGCACCCCACATGACTTAACTAATTCCTGAGCACAGAGCCAGGAATAAGCCCTGAGCATAACTGGGTATAACCCCAAACATAACTTTTTTTTTTTGAATTGTAAATTCAATATGATTAGTATAACAAGTTTTTTGGGTTGTTTTACACTCTTAATGTTTTCTAAAGTGTACTCTGAGGGCTCATGCCATTTGGTTTTGTTGAGATGCATGACCTACTGCTAATTGCTCTTCCTGCCCTAAAGAGCTGCCCCTCATTTGTTTTTTCTCTGTACTGGGCTTTATCTCAAGGTTTTATTTAGAGGAAAAGATACTTTTGTGGAATTAATTTATAATAATTACTGAAAATGAGTACTACAGTTTTATCAATATAGTTAATACTTTACAAGATCTTTCATAGGAGATTATTTCATTGTATGAGCAGAAATGTCAAAGATATTAGTTCTTATGAATATGAAACTTCAGGTATTTACATAAATGTTGGGTAATGGGCATTTGATATAACAAATGAGTTTTCTATGGATAATCTGTATTAATATTTTATATATGTTAAAATATCAGAAATTATTGGAATTGCTTATAGATCATTAGGATGGAGATTTTCTAGATTATGGCTCCTTAAATTGTAGTGTGAGCAGAATATGATTCAGTAGATCTGGACTGTGCCTGAGATTCTGCATTTCTAACTAGTAGTTTAATTGTTGCTTGTCATTGGACCACATTTGGAGTGACAAGCTAGATAGCCTTCCCAACCTCATTACATTTTAGGATTACATTTCTTATTCCAGTGAAGATAAATTTTTGGTCTTGCCAAAAACAAAAACTTTTGTTTAAAAGTTTTGTTTAAAATTTTTTTTTTTTGTTTTGGGCCAGAGCGATAGCACAGTCCTAGGGCATTTGCCTTGCACGCCACCAATCCAGGATGGACCTTGGTTCATCCCAAGCCTCATATGGCTCCTGAGCCCAGAGCGATTTCTGAGCATATTGCTAGGTTATCCCTGAGAGTCACAGGGTAAAGCCTAAAAAGCAAAAAAAAAGTTTTTTTTTAGTTTATTTTTATTTTTCTTTATCATAAAATTGTTTTGATATTGGGAAACTACTTTGTGTGTAGATTGTAGATTAATGTGTGTTCTGTTATGATGTGATTTTTTTTTTTTGCTTAAAGTCATCTTTCAGTATTTCAAAAATAATATGAGGGTTATTAGATTGTCAGGGCAACATTCAGAAAACTTACTCAGGAATGGTTGGTTGCCTGTTTTAATTTTCAGCAGCAGTATAAAGAAAGCTTTTTGACTTTTGTTATTTTACAGGATATTATTTGGAAAATAAAGGGAAATTAGCATCTGGGGGGTAGGGGAAGACGTCACTAACAACAATGCTCAGGAGATCATGAAATGCTAAGCACAGAACATAGATTTCTTGCATGTGAAAAATGCAGCCTTTTATCTATGGAAAATTCGATTTTCTTCAGCTAAGGCTGTTTTAATTCATGTATCTGCTACTTTCATTAACAACTATTTATATGAATTGTGGCGATTATATATCATTACAGTTAGGTTATTAGTTTTTTATCTATAGTAAATATGACTGAACACCTAATTCATGTAAATGGATAAACAGTATATAAATAGTCATTTTGTCAAAGAACTATACTTTAAAAGATAAAAATTAGGGGTTAGAGCTGATAGTACAGTGGGGAGGGCACTTGCCATGCATACAGCTAACCCGATTTAATTCCTGGCATCTCATATGGTCCCCCTGAGTGTAGAGCCAGGTGTAGTCCCTGACCATTATCCAAAACTTAGCAACATCAAGGTAATAATTAGTGCTGAGGGACAATAATATATATTTTTAGTCCACACCAGTAATGCTCATGTATAATTCCTGGCACTGCACTCAGGAATCTTTCCTGGCAGTGCTCAGGGGACCATATGAGATGCTGGTGATGGAACCCAGGTCCTCTGCATGCAAAGCAAGTTTCCTACTCATTGTATTTCACTCCAGCCCCCTGTGGGGCAATACTATTTATTGCCCAGATATTAAATATAGGGTCAGAGTAATGGATAAAAGGCTGCATTTTTCACATGCTGGAAATCTATGCTCTGTCCTCAGCATTTCATGATCTCCTGAGCATTGTTGTTAGTGACGTCTCCCCCCATCCCCCAACTCCTAACAGTCAGGAGTTACCCCTGAACATTGCCAGGTGCAACACATCCACCCCCACTATGATATCTGTTATAAATTACTTTCATAAGCTTTTAAACTTTTATAGAAAGTCATAATAGCTAGATAAAAAGAACTAAGAAAAAATTCAAAATTACTTATTTGTGACTGATAGAAATTGCTAATTAACTTTGTAGACCAGAATAGTAGAGATTATTTTTAAAGGTTTCCTTAAAGCAGCTTTTCAGAGTGCCTAATCTGTAGTATAGCATGTCAGGCTCTTGCCCTTATGGTCCTCTGAACACTACCAAGACTGATTGCTGAGGGAGGATCCAGGAACACTGAGCACCACCAGGTTTGGCTCAAACCCTTGCTTCCCCCTCCTAAATTTTTTCAGTTTGACATTTATTATATCAACCTTATATTATTTCATGTAATAATTGTAAGTAGTAGGAATTCTTGAAGGAAATATATTATGGGACCAGATATGTGGATTAGAGAAAAATGCTTTGCATGCTTGAGACAAACTATGGTTTGACCCCTGGCATCACAATGCTCAAAACAAAACAATTTGAAATTTATTCTTTGAAACTATGATTTAAAATGTGATTTTTTTTCATGTTAAAGAAGTGCTAAATGTTTTCATGTGGAATTTTTGACAAGTCGTGATCAAAGTTCATTTTAGATTAGCCCCAAAAATTTTTAGTAGAGTTAAAATTCTTATTTCTTCTGGTATCATCTATTGATTTATTTCTTTCCAAAGTTGCATTAATAGTGCTGACAGAAGTACAACAATTGGAATTTGCATTAAAAATAAATGTGATGAATAAAAAACTGTACACTATAATACTATAGTCTTGATTTTGCTTTATCAAAGTTCTAAAATCTAAAGGACAAAAAATACTGACAAGGTCAAGAAAAAAATGAAAGAAAAAACAAACGATGCAAAAAGAAAATGACACTGAGGTCTTGGTTTAATACATATGTATTCCAGGTTGATGGTTGATTTCATTAGCAAATCTCATTGTTATGCAATGTCGGTTCTTCTGCAGCAAAATGAATATTGTATTCTCACAGGCTTTGTGTGTATCATGTTTCAATAAATGAAAAAATATACATTTGTAGCTTTCTTTGATTTATGCTTTCCATTATGTTTTTATAAAAAAAAAGAAAAATAAAAGGATCATTTTCTTTTGTTAAATTTCCTCAAAACCTCTTCAGTTCATAGATATGTGTCTTACTTTAGTTCTCTCACCTAAACAATTATAAGGTGGCTAATATAACTATTTAAATTACTTCATAACTTTTCAATGAACAGAATATATAATCTTTATTGATTTAAGTATATAAACTGAGCTCCTTAAGATATGCCTTCTAAAGTTTCATTTTTAAATTTATATGTTATAAAACATCTAAATATTGTTATCTTGTACAATAGCAAAAATTATATTTTGAGAAAAGGAGTAAGTACATGATTATTGCTGTATGCCTAAGAATATAAAATGGATCAAACTGTATTTGATGCATTTATTATTTAACATGTCACTTAACATGAAAATAATTCACTATTTGGGTTTTGGGAATGCTCTTAAAACTTTATGTATAAAATTATACATAATAAATAATAAAATAAAAAAACCAAAAAAAAAAAAAAAAAAAAATAAAATCATCATATTCAATTCTCTAACAAACTTGAAGTAGAAAAACCCAAGGATTGATTTGTTTTGAGTTATTATATGTCATAATTTTTAGTAAAATTACATGTAGTAAATATAGCAATATAGTAAACATAAAATAGTAAAAATTGATATTCTGTTAATACAATCCTTAAAACCATATTGGTGTGTTAGAGAAACACGTGCTATTATAAATGTGTGCAGCAATACCATATATAATACATTGGTTTGTACTTAGAGTGCTTGCATTTTATTATTTTCAATGGGAAATATAAAATAAGGAATTTCAAAATCTAGTAAGGGAGATTCCTGAAACACTTAGACAGTAATATAGAGCTAAATCGTGTACAGAAGTGTGAAAGGATAAACTGATAGTGAGATAGGAAAGCAGTGGGGCAAAGGCATAACACAGAGGGTAAGAAACTATAAACTTGGTATTTTTGAGAGACAGGGACCAACCCACTTGTATTGGGAACTGTTGTTTACTGCTGCTTATTTACCTTGAAATAAAAATCAGATATGTATTTTTGTTAAATGGGACCAGAAATAATACAGTGGGTACAGTGCTTGCCTTACCTGTGTATTCTGGGTTTGATTGCTGGCATCCCTTATTGCCCCTCCAATCCCACTAGGAGTAATTTCTGAATGCAATGTTAGCTGTAAACCCTGAAAACTGCTTGGTGTGGCCTGAAAACAAAACAAAAACAAAAACAAAAACAGCCTAGTTATGACATACTAAGATGCTACTATTGTGGACGTTTTTCTTTTCTTATGAAATGGGAGATGGGAAATTTACATTATGTTTTCTTTATATTCTTTCAGGGGCCACAATTCTCTACCTTTTAAAAGTCTGTATCTTCCTTAGCCTTTATCTGCTCTAGCCCTAGTTATTGCTTGCTTACCAATTTTAATTTTCTGGAAGAATAAACTAAATTTGTGAAATTAAATATAAATTTGGAAATTGAAAGTGTATATTATAAATTTAATTTTAAAAACCTATAATTATTAGTATTTGTTTAGAGCCCAGATTAGGTGATTTGCAGACTTGCTAGCAAGATGGTTGATTTTCTGAGTAACCTTAATTATGTTATGACCCAACCTTGATTTGAGAAAATGCTACAAGAAAAATTGATGTGAAATTTGTTATTTAATATCTATAAAGATATTATTGGAAAAACGAATGTACTGAAGTATTGTTATTGAAAAGTATAGGCAAAATTTCTTTCAATTCTGAGTAATAAAACTTTGATTTTTTTTTTTTTGTAAATAGCTCTTATAGTGATTAAGTATTATTACCTATTTGGCTTCAATTGCTAGGAATCTCATGTACATCTTAGAATTTTCCAGTCTTATAAAGGTGTATATGTTTCAAAGTTATGTTCCATTCTTTTTTGCCACTTCTTCCTACTTCCTCTCTACTATGTTGTCATATTTTGAAGGCGTTTTGTTCTACTATACATATTTCTGAAAGCCATTTTAATTCTTTTGAAATAAGATGGATAATAACCAGTTAAACCTTACTTACTGCTTTCAGAAGGCAAGCAAATAAAAACAATCTTTATATATACACTCATTTCCCATTACCCTCCTCCCCCTCTTTTATTTTGTGTGTATTTAAGTCTTGAATGACTAATCTCTACTTTGGTTTCTTGGACTTGCCAAGGGCAGGGGAATTCTTTTTGAAGCTTTGTGTCTATACATAGTTACCATACCTTAATATTCAAACTTGCTGATCAAAGTACTTTGAGTAAAACAAAACATCTACTATTTTATGTGCTTCTATATTTTTGTTCAATTACCCTGTAAGTTTGACCTTTTGTGTGCAACTAAGACATGGATCATTGAAACATTATTAAATATTGAATACATACTCTTTTGAAATGATTCATATTGTTATAATGAGAACTAGTCTGAGATTGCACTCATTGACAATTGTGTACTTTAATATTTGATATTAACTTTATTGTTTTAGTCTCTATTTCAGTATGTTAAAATTTTATTTTGCAAATGAGTTAAATAGAAGCTTGTTTTATGTAATAATTTAATATCTTGATGAGCTATATAACATTTTAAAAGGAAGCAAAAACTTCTGTATTCAAACTAAAGCATGTTGCATTCAGAATAGAATATATAATCATGGTCTTACTATTTGAGGAATTTAAATATTAATCTTATAGATTACAATATCTGTTTTAAGTAGAGGATCTTATATTGACTGAACTTTTTAAGTTTGTTATATAAGCTCTTATTTACTTACAATTTCAAAGGGAAAATTCAGCAATTTGGGAGGACAACTATAGATAAAGAAACAATTTTCAAGTCAATAATAAATATTTTTAATGGAAATAAGGCAATTACTTTCTTTAGTAAATGAATTTTAAATGTGTAGAGAATGGTTTGAAACTTTATAAAGTTTTTATTCTTGAAATGTTTTCTAACTGCCAGTTATAGTCTCATTTGTCAGAACTTAATAAAATAAAATAGCTTATGCTTTGATTGACAATTAAATTTTCATCTCAAATATAAATTAAAACCTTATCCACAGTTGATGAAGCAGCCCAAACTGAAAAACTTTCCCTTCTTTTTTTCAAGTTTTGGAGCATTTTTCTTTCTTAAAATCTTGTCAGTACTACCTTTTGTTTACAATTTACTTGCCAGAAGAAATTTTTTAAGCCTTCTTAGCGATTCATTTTTTCAGGCATTTCTCATTATAAACTGTGAGTCTATATGCGTGTCACGAATAAACCTTCCTTTGGGGGAAAAAAAGGAGAGAAGAAAAACAGGACTCTTTATTGTCTGTTTTGACGTTAATAAAATTTAGGAGCTAAAAAAGAGATTACTTTAGAGTTCAGCCTTACCTGGCTTGATCTTGTCACGTGAGCATTCACGTTTACTGGTGATCTGAGTGCTCCACCTGCCTTTCAGTTTGTTTACCAGGAAATCAAGATGTGTAAACTGCAGGAAGTACTATTTGACCCTCTCTGACAGTATCTCATTACAATAATTGCTAATCTCTGAATAAGACAGCCATGTTTTGTGAGTAACAGAGAGAGAGAGGTTGTGTTAGGTAGATTTTAGGTGTTTCAACAAACACAGCATTGTAAATGCTTGCTTGGGGATTATGTTTTCATGAAAGCTTTTGATAAAAGACATATGGTGACCTTTGGGGTCAGCAAAGCTAGGAAGCTAGGACACAATAGTAGGTATTCTTTCATGCCTTTTAACTGAAAAATATCACGGCTTGTTGTTTTGGAGTGCTGTCACTGCTCTGAATCGAAAGGATAATGGCTACTTCCTGATTAAACCCACTCTCCACAGTAAGCTGTTAATGTTCTACTGCATGTCTTTTTCTCCTGTAAGTGCAAAAGTGTCTGATGTTTCTTTACATTGTATCACTGTCTGTTAATTGATATCTCTGTTACAAATGTATCCTGAAGTTTACAATTTGAGTAGAAACTATTGCTTTAAGTTTGGAGGATTTTTTTAATGAAAAGTATTTCTGTTTGATATCAAATCCAAGTATTGCATATACTTGTTGTAGATTCTGGTTAAAGAAATAAAAAAGACTAATTGAAATGACGAATTTAGCTGTCACTTTCTTGACACCTTAAACAAAATTTTAAGAATTACTTTGAATCATACTTTTTCAGAAAATATCTGGATAAGTTGATGTTATTTTTATTTAGTATTTTTAGAAATTTACTTATATTTATTAACTGTTGATATGTGCTATTATTTAAATTCTTATTTTAAAATTAGATAAAAGATGATTGTGATATAAAAACAATGTAAGAACAAAGAATATAAGAAGGGAATAATGAGCTGCTTAGTTTTAATCCTAAAGCTGGCTTTCTCTCCATCTGTGGTCGTGGGACAATCATTTAAACTGCTTACCTCAGTTGTCTTGTCTACTGTTCATAGGAACACTAAGTAAATATGTATGTTTGTTTACTTTGTGGTAGTACAAACTAGAAATAAATGAATTTTCACAGGTATTTTATAAAATGGAGAACTGTTTCTGAAGATAAAAAGGGAAATACTTTAATATCACATGAAATGAGAAATAATGAAAATATTTTATGCAGTTGTATAAAATAATAATAAAAATGATAGCATTGACCTTTTATTTTAACAGAACTGCTAGTTTTGCATAAACCCTAGATAACATTGCCAAAGGATTATACATACTATTGGATACATGACTAAAATGATTATTAGAAAACTGGGAAATGATTTAGTAGAGCCAAACATTTTAAAATTATATATATTTCTCCAAAATTTTTATTCATAAAAATGAGATTACTTAAAGTAGAAAGGCATGTGCTTATTATCACAGGTGTTCTTTATCTAAAGAGTAAGATATTCAGATTTTAATATTTAATATTAGGTATACTAGCTATATGGTAGAAAACATTAGAAAATTTTTAAACATTAAAATCTTATTGAAGGTACTTCTAGATCTTATTATTCAGTAATACATAAATATATCCTAAATTTTCTTTTCTGAACTAATCCTGTTGTTTAAAGTAACAATAATTTTAAATATAAATCATTGGCAGATTCTAAGAAAATTCTGAAGATTATTTTAAATGAGCATTCTAGTTTCATCAGCTTTTTGAAGTAGGGCCTCTTATTATGTGTTAAATAATAGATACAGTTTACAAATGTTTTTAATGTGTACAAACCAGTGGATTAATAGTAGGACAGGCAAACTTTACCTTTAACCTCCTTGTTCTTTTTGTTTGGGTATGAATATTAAATTGGTATGACACAAATAGGAGAAAAACATTCAATACAGGTTTTATTTATTTAATATGTTTTATATTACATGGGATCCCACATAGAAACAAGATCCCAAAGGAATGGTGAAACCTTACTTGTATTTAGTTGAACAAAGAGAGGCAATTTGTGGAAAAGTGACTTGGCTATGTGAGGAGGCTAAAAGAAAGATAAGAATTGTTTTTCACAAAAGTCTATTTGTGTAGAATTCTCTGCTTCAACTTCTTTCTTGATGTTAAGAATGCTGCTTTTCTTCTGACAGTTTAAGGATACCTTTAATACAGGCATTTTATTTCCTGCTTTTAAAAAAAAGGTCAGTATAATTTTTGTTTGCTTGCACATACCTCTAAAGCAAAAGAGTCAATAATGCTAGATTGGCATATTTTTGGTAACGTGATGTGAACTATTTTACTGTCACCTCACTCAGTTTTTCACTATAATCACATGAGGTACAGGTATACAATTGATGCCTTTTTTATTGATTTTTATTTTATAATATCTAAATAATTTGATGAATTTTATCCTGTAGCCAGTATGGTGTGAGAGCCAGACCAAAAATACTAAATTTTTGGTTAATGAAAATTAATTTCAGAAATGTATTTACTTTCTAAGTTTAGGCTGATAGTTTTTTAGTAAAGGCACTTTGTCTAGTTTTTATTCTCCATAATTTTTCCACATATCATGGCTGTTTGCTAAACAGGCACTCTGAATTATTGACAATATTAGTGGAAAGAAAAAAAATTAGATGCCTTAAGACACTAATAATTTAATGGAAAAGGCAGAATGAGCTGTAGTGTCAAGTAGTGAAATCTGCTTTAATGAGCTAACTCTATGCTAACCTATGCTAAAGGAAGCACAAGGAATATAGCACATTCTTTGTTTGCATAAATAATTTGCATTTGGGTTGGTTTCTAGGTAAATGAAATTATCAGTAAGTGAAACTTTGAAAGACCTTTTCTTATAGAACATATTAATAGTTAGGGTAGATATAATTATTAAAATAAATATAATGAATAAAGCATGACATTTTATGTTACCCGGTGACAGGTGCTGGGTAGGGAAGAAAAAGTAAAATCAGCCAAGAGGTTATAGTGATGATGGGGTATAACCAGAAAATGGGGAAAGACTCACAGAGAAGGTGATAATTTGAGCGAAGATCAAGGAAGTTAACTATATGGTTATCTTTGGGAATAGCCCTCCAGGCAGAAAACTTGAGACAGGAGCCTGCTTGATGTGCTCAACTTTATGATAGAGGCCAGTATGATCAGAGACATACTGTGTGAAGGAGACAGAAATAAAGAGGTTGTTGACAGGTAATGGGTTAGGATATTTACTCATTTAGGGCTTTACAGGTCTCACTAGGATCTTTGAGGAGGAGCCATTTTGCTGTTTTCTTAAAGGATCATTCTAGTTCTTATGCTAAGAATAGATGTAGGGAGGTTATGACCACTGGTTAGAAGGTTCTTAAAATAATCTATGTTGGATGGCAGTGACTTGGGTAAGGATGGTAACATTGAACTCTGATGTTTTAAAGATATGAACACAAAGTTTTATTGGTCGAATGTTAGATGATGAGTAAGTGGGAAGAAATTAAGATTTTGATATAAGATTTGATTGAGCAACTGGAAAGATGGTTTTACCATAAACACTGATATTAGAAAAGTTTTTTTTAATAAAGGTTAGAATTAGGATATGGACTTGATGGTATATTTTCAAGAGACCCTTTAGATATGATATCCAAATACAGATTTTAAGGTTTTTCAGAATAAACGTTATCTAAATTGATACTATAAAAGAAAGTGGGCATAAACAACTAAAATGGAGTTTCTGCTGAAATTTGAAAGCATTTATTATACACAAACTTGAATCTTGGCATTAACTAAATAGTTTATGAACTATAACATAACGCTTACACACTTAAAAATAGTTGTTGGGGCTGGAGCTGATAGCATAGCGCACTTGCCTTGCATGAGACACGTTTAGGTTCAATTCCAGGCATCCCAGGCACCACCTGGAGTGACTCCTGAGTATCTCTAGGTGTGAATTAAAAAATTAAAAAAGAAGAAAATAGTTGTTACATATTTCAGAGAGCTTACTCTTCTGTATAGCTAGATGTTCAGAGTATTTTAGTGCCTACACTATCCATGTGTCTGTCATACTGAAAGCCTCTACTTAGGTTGATTCTCCCACAGTATGTAAGGAGAATACTATTTCCATTTTGTATTTGGAAGCTGAGTCTTGGAGTCTAAAATCAGAAAAACAAAAGGTGATTGGGCTGGATTCAAATCTACTTGTATATTTCATTGCTTATGCCCCTGATTTTAAAGTTATACATTATATCTTTAATTTCAAATTTTACTTTTTTTTGTTTTTGTTTTTGTTTTTGTTCTGTTTTGTTTTGGGGCCATAACGAGCAGTTACTACAGGGGTTACCCCTAGCTCTGTACTCTCATTCCTGGCAGCCTTGGTGTACCTTTTGGGATGCTGGGAATAGAACCCAGGTCTGTCCTGGGTTAGCCTCGCACAAGGTAAATAAAAGCCCTACCGATGTGCTATTTTGTTTTTTGCTTTTTAGCCACACTGGGTGATGTTCAGGAAAAACTCCTGGTTCTTCAGTCAGAATTACTCCTTTCAGTAAGTTCTTGGGGGACCCTATGGTATAACGGGTATAGAACCCACACTGTCCACATGCAAGGCAAGTGCCCTACCTGCTGCACATAGATTATTGACCCAGAGGTTTTTTTTTCGGTTGGTTGTTTTTAATATTAGTTAACATTTACTGATTGCTGTGAGGCATATGATTTATAGATTTTTGAGAACTGTATCAAGTCATTCCTGACCTCATTGCTTTTTGTTTACTTTTTAAAAAGTTAGAGCTACTGTCATCATCTTTTTCCCTTTTAACATGCTGTGACCTTGGGAATAATAACCCAAGCTTTTTGGAATCATGTTTAAATTATAAAACCTCAGATTAAGTGCCTGAGTACTTCCTAATTAATGAAGAACGAATTTTAACTCATGTATTTTGTCTGATGAAAACCTCCCTTCATTAGCTATTTTCCAGGGAAGTGAAAGTGATAAATAGCTGTATTGCTGCCTGGAAAAGCAATGTTCTCCAAGATGCCAATGAGCATTTTCACTATAAAAGTGAACATTAGTTGTTCTACTTCAGTAGAGAATTAAAAAAAAAGTTGTTTGGAAACATTTTCTTTTAATAGAATGCTGCCATATTTTAATAATGTAAACAATTTGCCTTTATCTAAAAGTATAAATTGTTTCTTACATTTCAAGTGAGTGATTATTGTTTATATCTTTTTAAAGTCATTCAAACATTCTGTGGGAAAGACATTTTTGACAGTTAATTTATTTAAAAAAGCCTGCTACGGACATGAAATAGCCTATAATCCTAAAGGTCATTTTCAGCATATACTAAGGAGAATTGCCTACCTTTTGTTTTTCTGGCCTATAACCAAAGACTTTATTAAAACTCTGCTATTTTATACATTCTGTATAAAAGTTTATGGTACCTTTATAAAACTATTTTTTATTTGCTTGTCTAGTCTTCTCTTTCATTCTTATATTCCAAATACTTATGTATAATTTATTTTGGTACTGCTGTGATCACTAAAGAAGATTATTAAATAAAATTTGTTTTGGCTTGACCCTAAAATTCTTTATAAACAGACTTAAATTACTTGTAGAAACTCATATCTTAATTATAAAGTTCTCAGAAGTATATATGCTGAACATTTTTACTTCATGCATAAAATATTAGTATAGATTTACACATTCTTCAGATATTTTGTCTTATTTCTTATGTGAACAATGCCTTTCCTTTAACCCAGGGGAAAAAATGACTGGTCAGATTTTTCTGTTAAAAGTATCCTATTAACTATTTTTAATAATTATGCAAAATGAATTCTCTTATACCCTTGATTAATTATAGTGTCTAGGGAAATGAGTATTCTGATTAATTTTTCCCAGAATGCCTCTTAGCATTTTTTATTGAAAATTTTACTTAATATATTTGTGCAAGTATGAAATTGAATTATTTTTTGATGATTTGAAGACAATAGAGGGCTACTGGGTCCTGATTTGACAATTTCAGAGACTGCTAATATCATTTGGTAAACAAAGTACAAACAAATATTAAATATGGGTCTTGATTTGATAATTTGTGCAACTAATCTAGTTTTGTAAACAAAGCATAATTAAATATTAAATATGTAACAGTAATTAAAAAAACACCAGAGATATTGGAAGGGGGATAAAATTAATTGCTAAGTGAGTTATATAAATAAGTAAAATACTATGAATTGACAATAAGAGAAGTGACTGGAATGTTTAAAGTTCTCTTTCAGTGCTTAAAACTTAGTTCCTATTTGCAAGGACATAAAACTTAAATTGTAACTGTTTTATTGAGATATAATTCATATACCATCTATATTTTACGTTAATTATAAGTAAATACATAACATAAAATTTTAACATTTTAAATACATAGCTTATAAACATTAATAACATTTACATTGTTGTGCAACCATTGCCACTATTTCCAAAACTTTTCACCACCACAAACAGAAACTCTTTAGTCATTAAGCAATATCTCTCATTTCCCCCTCCCCTAGTCCCTAGTAACCTTCAGTCTACTTTCTGTCTCCATGAATATGCGTGCTTTAGATATTTCCTAGAAATAGCACTTAACCTTTTATGTCAGGATTATTTTATTAAGTATGATGCTTTCATGGTTCATCCATGTTGTTGTTTGTATCAGAATTTTATTGCTACTTGTAACTGAGTGAAAGTCTATTACATACGAGATAATAAATATATATGGGCAAATATATGCATCTCATCTTTTATCCATTCAAGTATAGATGATCAACTAGGTGTCTAGTAGCTGTTCCAGTACAAATAGTTGTTCCAGTTGCTAGTTTTGTTGTTATGTTCATTGGAGTAGAATTGCTAAGTCATGTGGTTATTTTTATGTTTAGCTTTTAGAATTATTAAGCTGTTTTTTCACAATGTGT
This sequence comes from Suncus etruscus, assembly GCF_024139225.1. Taxonomy (NCBI): domain Eukaryota; kingdom Metazoa; phylum Chordata; class Mammalia; order Eulipotyphla; family Soricidae; genus Suncus; species Suncus etruscus. The sequence goes on along the minus strand of NC_064852.1, from coordinate 76,088,395 downwards.
CAACTATTAATTTTTATTCTACAGCTACAGAGTATGTAAAGTATTAGGCTGAGTAGATGCTGACTTCAGCACATGCAAAATACGATTTCAAAGTTAAGAAAAGGCATATGTTATGCATGTATAAAGAAACAAGGGTTATATGGTTGGTTGGTTTTAGGACCATGCACTGTCTAGTGCACAGGAGTTCTCCCTTCTCCTGTGGCACTGAGGGGAATCATATAGTACTAAGGATTGAACTTTGACTTTTAGGGTGCTCCAGCCCACTGAACTCTGTTTTGGCCTAAAGAATCATCTCTAAAAGAAAATTTTTATAAAATAATTGAAGCTTCTAGTGGTATGTAAATATTTTCTTTCTTTATATATATATATGATCAAATATATATGTTTATATATATATATATATATATATATATATATATGATCAAATTTTTACTTATCCATCCCTAGAAATTTGGTATTATAAGATAGGTAAAGTTTTAAAGTATAATTTGGTTTTTTTATTTTGGTATGTGTGCTTTTCTATTTTTATTTTTTAAATTAAGTTTCTTTATTTATATACCATATTATTATATCATGCTTACAAAAACTTTTATGCTTGAGTTTCAGTGTGAATGTACATCACCCTTCACTAGTGCTATCTTCCCACCACCAGTATTCCCCCATTTCCCTACCTCACCTCAATTCTCTCCTTGTCTCTCAGAAAGACATTCTGCATCTCTCTCTTTCACTACCATTGCCATGGTAGTTGTCATTATGGTTGGTGCTCTAACTGCACTCACTGGACTTCATGGCAAGTTTCATGTCATGAACTGGTCCTCCTGGTGTTCAGCTCTATTGTCTCAATATTATTGCTATACTGTCTTATTTTTCTTATATCCTGCAGATGAATGAGACTATTTTATATCTATCCCTCTCCCTCTGGCTCAGTTAACTCAGCATAATGGTCTCCATGTCCATACATTTATAGGCAAATTTTATGACTTCATTTTCCCTAACAACTGCATAATATTCCATAGTATAAATGTTCCACAGTTTCTTTAGGCACTCATCTGTGGTTGGATACCTGGGTTGTTTCTAGATTCTGGCTATTGCAAATTGTGCTGTGATAAACATAGGGGTGCAGTGTAGAATAAAATATAAAATATAAAGCATATAGTCCTCTTATTGGATTAGGCTGCACCTTCCTTCCTTCCTTCCTTCCTTCCTTCCTTCCTTCCTTCCTTCCTTCCTTCCTTCCTTCCTTCCTTCCTTCCTCCCTCCCTCCCTCTCTCCCTCCCTCCCTCCCTCCCTCCCTCCCTCCCTCCTTCCCTCCTTCCCTTCCCTCCTTTCCCTTCCCTTCCCTTCCCTTTCCTTTTTTTCCGGACCACACCTGTTTGATGCTCAGGGGTTACTCCTGGCTAAGTGCTCAGAAATTGCCACTGTCTTGGAGGGAGCATATGGGACACCGGGGGATCGAACCGCTGTCCTTCCTTGGCTAGCGCTTGCAAGGCAGACACCTTACCTCTACTGCCACCTCGCCGGCCCCCAGGCGCCGTGTTTCTAACCCCTCAGGTGGATGGGTCTGAAGCTGCAGGATAACAGCAAAGAAATAATTCACAAGCAGTCAAAGTTTCATCAGTCAGCTCGCTTTATTCCATGTCTTTTTCTCTGCCATGAGTCTTTCTGTGATCTGCTTTCTTTGCCTAGCAGTTTCTCCCTTGTCTTCCCCAAACAGACTCTTTTATTCTTTCTTTAAAGCAGCTCACCCCATTCCAGGTGTGGGCAGGTCTGATCATCCAGATGGGATTAACATCTCAAAAGAAAGTTTAGATAAAAGGGTGTTGGGAGAGGCTTACAGTGCAGAGGGCATTTGTATTTATTAAGAATAATTTGGGGGCCCGGAGAGATAGCACAGCGGCGTTTGCCTTGCAAACAGCCGATCCAGGACCAAAGGTGTTTGGTTCGAATCCCGGTGTCCCATATGGTCCCCCGTGCCTGCCAGGAGCTATTTCTGAGCAGACAGCCAGGAGTAACCCCTGAGCACCGCCGGGTGTGACCCAAAAACCAAAAAAAAAAAAAAAAAAAAAAAAAAAAAAAAAACAAAACAAAAAAAAAAGAATAATTTGGTATATTCTGCCAATTTTTTAAAGATGTTTTAAGATACTTGTTTTAGTTGTCTTTCTATATTTTAATTAATTGCTGTATTTTGGTTTGTGGACAATACACAGCTGTGGTTTAATGAAAAAAAATTATTAATTATGTCACTAAGATAGAGTTAAAAAGTTGTTGATAGTTGAGTTTCAGTCATACAATGTTCCAAAACTCTTCCTTTCACCAGTGTTCATTTCCTACCTCCAATTTCTCTAGATTTCTTCCCATTTTCACCCCCTCCCTACTTGCCTCTATGGCAGACACGTTTTTCCTGTCTGTATCCTCTTCTCTACACCCCCTTTTCTGTCTCTCCAGCTAGGATTTAACCCTTGGATCTGTGCTCAGGGATCACTTTTGTTGTGCTTGGAGGAGGGGATTGAACCTGAACTCAGGTTGTCTGAACATAAGTCAAGCATTCTGCCTATTGAACTATTACCATAACTCTTGTAGCCTTTTATAACAAAATCTTTTTTTGATGTTGTTGTTTTTTGAACCACACCCAGTGATGCTCAGGGGGTTACTCCTGGCTATGTGCTCAGAAATTGCTCCTGGCATGGGGGACCATATGGGACACCGGGGATCAAACCGACATCCATCCTGGGTCAGCCGCGTGCAAGGCAAATGCACTACCGCTGCACTGCGCTACCACTCCGGCTCCAACAAAAACATTCTTAATTATATCAATTGCTAAATATTCTCACATACTCTGTTTTAGTTGCTTTATATTTCAGTGTCTGTTTCTCAATATGGCCCTTTTTGACCTTGTTTTATTTCTATGCCACTACCCTATCAATTTTCTTCTTTGACCCTTAGTCTCATGCTGTGGCCACTCATTTATGCATTTTCATCTGTGGTGCTCTTTGGATTATTCTGTGGGCTTTAAAAGGTCCATATGTTCTTTGGTTGGGAACACTTTGTTATATTTATTTTCTCATAAAACATTTGATAAAATTTCTTTAGAAAGCATTAACAAATTCTTAGTTTGAGAGAAGGTGGAGGGTTTTCAATGGACATCTTAAATATTATTAAATATTAATTTAATTAATTAAATATTATTAAATATTAAATATAATTTTGACTTGGCCTGTGATATGTTAGAGCAGGCAGGGCCCTTGTCTTGTTTGCCTGGGACTCTGGTTCAATCCCTGGTACCCCTTTGGTCTGAACCATGCCAGTAATGATTTTTGAGCACAGAGACAGAGTATTGGGTATACCCTTCACTTAACAACAAATGCATACATTTAGGAGGGGAGCAAAGAGATAATCCAGGAGGTAAGATTTTATATGCAGCTGACTCTGGTTCAAATTCTCCATACAACAAATTATAGCTGGAGTCTTTCTGAATACAAAACCAGTACTAAGCAATCTCTTGAATACCACCAAGTGTTGTCTTCAAACAAAAGCAAACTATAGTAGAATTTACTATAAATGTAAACAGTACTGTTTCTCTTTTCATAAACTGCTGAGAGAACACCAAATTAAAAGCAGATAGATTTGGAGTTTTAGTATAAGTGAACTTAATGTATACTCAGACATTGATTTAGAGGTGTGCAAACATGGATTTATGATCCACTACTGTTCCTTCAAGGAAAAAGCACTACAAAACTCTACATTAATGGCATAAGGAATGAAATATAGACCTGTAGAACAGAATAGAGAAGTTAATTCGTGCATATACAGCCAAATGAACTTTTAAAAGGTCAGAAATATACAATAAGGAATGGCTGTTTTCATAAATAAATAATGTTGGGAAACTATATATTCACTTGCAAAAACCATCTTGCACTATACTAAAAAATCAACTCATAGTGGCGAAAAGACCTATGTACCTGAAACTTTAAAAGCTGTAGAAGAAAGTTTAGAATAGCTTCATAAAATTGCCTTGAAAATTACACCTTGGATCTGATATCAAAAATAACAAAACAAAGTAAACAAACCTATAATAAAACAATTTTATTTCACAACAGAAGAAAAAATAGAGTAAAGGCAGTTTATAGAATGGGATAGATAGAACTTTGTAAATCAAATAAGTTATGAAGGGAAGCTGGAGATACAGTACAGTGTGTATGGTGCTTGTCTTGCATACAACTGACTAGATTCGAACCCCAGCATAGACATACATATCTATATCCTGAACCCTGTCAGGATTAATTTTCTAAGGTCAGAGCCAGGAGTTTTCCCTCAGAATCACTGGATATGGCTCCAAAACAAATCTGTTGAAGTGTCAATCTCCAAAATATGCAAATAACTCATGAAATTTATAATAAATTGGTCAGTAACCTGAATTTAAAGTAGGCTAAGGAACTTAAGATGTTATTTCAAAGAATACTTACAAAGAGACATTTTTTTAGTGCCCAACATCACTAATCATTAAAACATGCAAATCAGGTCCTCTGTGTGATACCATATTATACTTTCACAATGGCTATTGTTAAAAAAAAAAAAAAGACTAGTATTAAATAGAATGTGGAGAAGCTGAGTCCCTTGCAACACTAGGAGAAATAGTCCAACTGCTGTGAAAAATAATATAGAAAGGCTCCTCAAGAATTTAAGAAGAGAATTACTATACAGTTTAGCAACTCTATTTTTATTCAAAAGAAACAGAAGCTTGAGCTGCTTCTGTGTTCAATACAATTTTGTTTACAGTGATTAGATATGAAAAATAACCTATTAACAAAGATGAAGAAACAAATTTATTGTCTTTATACTTTCAACCTTAAAAAAAGAGAGAGAGAATTCTGGGGCCAAAGCAATAGGGTAGGGTAGGTTGCTTGCTTTGTATATGGTCAACCCACATTGAATCCCCAGCATCCTATATGGCCCCCCAAACTCCACCAGGTGTGATCCTTGAGTGTGGAGCCAAAAGTAAGTTCTGACTACTGCGAGTGTGACTTCTAAACAAAACCTCAGGGGCTAGAGCAATAACACAGCTGTAGGGTGTTTGTCTTGCTCCAGGCTGCCCAGGATGGGTTCGATCCTCAGAATCCCATATGGTTCCCTGAGCCAGGAGTAACTCCTGAGAGTCACTGGATGTGGCCCCAAAACAAAAACAAAAAACAAAACCCTCAAAAATCAAAGAGAATTCTGCAGAATAAAACAACACATATTGTGTTAGATGAAACAAACCAGATACAGAAAAACTAACACTGCATGTCTCATCTCAAATATATGAAGTATCTAAATATTGCTAAGTTTATAGAATCTGAGAATGGAGTCGTGATTTCAAAGGATGGTGAGTAAAGGGCAATTATTAAACAAAGGGTACAAAATTTTATTTAAACACAATTAAAGCTCTAGAGATCTTTTTCTGAAACAATGTGTTTATAATCAGTAATGATGGCACACTTAAAAGTATTATTTAAAAGGTAGGTCTCTGAGACCCCTAGATTTAGAGGTCTGTCTTTATCATCCAGATCGAAGCAGAAGTCTTCCATATGGCAGAAAAACACCAAGGGGAGAGTAAATGAATGTGAAAGGAGTCTATTGATAATCCCATGACAATATATTCCAAGGGTAGGGAAACCTGTATCTCTTAGGCCAAGGGGATTCCCGTTTTGGATGACCCCAACATTTACTGTGCCTATGCAGGGGGAGGGGGAGAGACAAAAAACACTAAATAATCCTTTTTTAAAATTTTTTAATTTTTTATTTTTTTATCTAGTTTTGATCAAATTCTTTGTTTTGGGGTAAATATTGAAGTAGTTGTCCATTTTTTAATTATATATTTACTTTTTCTTTCTTCTTTTCTCTTCTTTCTCCTTGCACCTTGTCATATTTCCTAGCTCAAGACCATGGCAACTATGTGGTACATATTTTTATGGCTGCAGTGCTCACTGAATATCTTATTTGATTCCTCTTTTTGAACTGCTGTGGTATTTCACCTTCTTCTTTTCCCCATCATCCCTCAAACCAAGGATGAGAGCCTCTAGAATGACTTCGCTCATAGTTAGCGTAGTCGATTTTTACCCCATTATATTACCTTTGTCTTCCTCAAACAAATCCACATAACTTGATCTTTCTAGTCCCGCCTCCCAACTAGAGGGGGCAATAATGGAGGTACCAAGACCAAACAGTTATAAACCCACTAAGTAATTAACTAGACACAGTGGGGACCATGCATTCTAGCAGCCCCTGGGGACAAGAGTGGAGGATATGGGAGGCAGGAAGGGAGCAGTGTGGGAGGACAATTCGGTGGTGGGAATTCCCCTGATTCAATGTAAATCTGTACTTGGAATATTACTGTGAACGATATTAAAATAAAAATTATGTTAAAAAAAGAAATAAAAGGTAGGTCTCAAAAATTTGTAAATGTACGTGCACACCTATATTCATTGTAGTTTTATGTATAATGTACAAGATTTGTAAACAACCCAATTGTACAATGACACATAAGCAGATAAAGAAATTGTGATGTATATTCACACATGATTGTCACTAAATTGTGAGAAAAGATGAAATTTTGTTTTCTGCTTCAATTTGGACAGTGTTGGAAAGTTCTGTGCTAACCCAAGTGAATCAGGAGAAAGACAGTTTAGGGTGATTGTGCTCAGATGCAGAGTTAAAGAAAATAGTAAGGGAATAGACAGTGCCCAGTTGAAAACAAACCCTGATGATATATTGCCAACAGAATTGAGAACTAAGGCTCCCAAAGGCAGGGTTGGAGGTGAAAGATCCTAAGAACAATGGTAGAGAATATTAACAACCAGTTAAAATTTATTCAGAAAAAAAAGGAGATAAATTTTATAGCAAGTTTTCTTATAACACAAAGAACATTTTATTGTAAAAATTTTGAAAATTAAGAAAATATCAAACTCATTTTTTGTTTCAGGGTATCTACTGATACCCTGGTGATCAAAGTATTTGTAAGTTTGGGTTGAGCTCAAACTGAAAAACAACATATATTGCTTTTATTTCTATTTCAAAGTATTTCTACATCTATTAGAAACAATACAGTCCCTTTCAAAATCAATTTTGAAAACTTTTTAGTTCCTTGTTTTTGAAATTCTCATACTCTACCAACTGAGCTAGACTAATAACCACAAGTTCCTTCTTTTAAAAAGTATTTGTACCTGTAGTATTTTTAACTCTTCCCCATTTTGTAATCCTTTTTTATTTTCCTATTATTATATTTAATGATTTATAATTTTATAGAAGTACTATAAAATTAAAATCAGGTGTTTTGTTTTTAAATACATATCACTACCTTTTCCTGATAAGAATACCTTCCCAAGTTTAAGATTTTTTATTTGGTTTTCAGTTTTAGAGTCACTTCATTGAGCACGAGGGATCAAACCAAGGATTCCTGCTTATAGATAATTACTCTATAGGCCTTTGAGCTATTTTTCCAGCTCCCACAAATCTTAGTTTTAACCCAAATATTTGGATTTATTATAATCATTCAAAACCTAATTTCATCACTTGCTTATTTGCTTTATGGTCAGGTTTTGAGAGGAATTCTAGAGCAACATACTTTGACACATTTTACAAAATTAAACATTGTTTATAGACTTTTAATATTTCATTTTGAAGAGACTTCCTCTACTAGGTGATTACAGTGGTTTCATTTACTCTGAAAGTGTTTTGAGGTCTACTAAAGTTTGGGTTGGACATGCTCTTCAGATCTACACATCTCTCTGTCATTTCAAAATGTTACTCAGACCAGCACTCTCTTAGACTGGTTGGAAGAGTGTTTAAGGCCTCTTTGTGGCCTGTCCTACTATGCACTGGCCTTTTCCAGTAACAGCAAATGTAGGTAAAATTGATAGCAGGGAATCTCTTCATTTGCAACTTGCTCTGCTCCCCCCTTTTATCTTCTTTCTTCCAAGATTGTTCATTTTTATATTTATTTCCTTGCTCTGTTGTCATGATTAGAAACCTTAATTTTTTTACTGAATAATCTGTTTCATAAACTTTCCTCAAATTCTTAAATTTTTCTGTATTTTGATATAAGGCTACATTTTATTGTTTTAATTCTTTGGTGTGAGGGTGAGGCCATACCCCGACTCTGTACTTAGGCAGCATTCCTGGTTGTTCTTTATCTGCTGTTCTTATGTTTTCTTGTAAAAGCCACATTTATGGAGAAACTCACTCTTTTGTTCCCAGGAATATTGAGCTCTTCTTATTAGCTGCCATCAAACTATTGTTTAATGTTTATATTTCAAAAGTCTCTTTATACTTACTACTTAAACTTTATTTGAGGGTCCGGAGCAATAACACAGCAAGAAGTGCATTTGCCTTGCAAGTGGCATCCTATGAGGCCCCCTGAGTCTGCCAGGAGTAATTTATGAGTACAGAGCCAGGAGTAAACCCTGAGTGCTGACTTGGTGTGGCCCCAAAACCAAAATAAAATAAAATAAAAACTTTATTTGTGAGATATATGGTATCTATAAATTTTATCATAGTATGATGTATAGATGTTTTGGTAGATAATCAAAAGTAGAAACTACTGCTCTGGTGGCTATTTCTGAAAAGTATACCAGGTTTTGAATAATGGAATTTGTATAAGATTGATGGATTATTTATGAATCTTACTAAGAGTGCAGTGTCCTGACCTAAATCTATCTGGTCTCTTGCAAAATTATTGCCAAAATGCTAATCCATATAACGAATATCTAGTAGAGTTCTATATTAATCTCTGGATTTTGTTTCTTCTAAAATATTTTGGTTAGTTCTAGTCTTTTTAACTGTGACTTAGACATATTACTGAAACTGAACTCTCAGTCCCAAGGGATAGTATAGCTATAGCAGGTAGGGTGCTTCCTTGCATGCTATGCAGCTGGTTCAGGTTTGATCCCTGGTGGTATATAGGGTCCTCTGAATACCACTGGGAGTGATTCCTGAATGCAGAGCCAGGATGTTGTTCTCCCTTCACTTGCCCTCTCCTTCCCACCCCCAAGAAAAAAGGAAAAGAAACTGAGCTCTAGAGATAATCAGTTTTGCAGGTTTAAGTTGCATATATAAGTTCAAATTTGCATACTTGGGACCATACATTTAATTGATAAGTCTAATCATCTTCCCCATCATCCTCTCTTATCCTCTCCCATTGTCCTCACTCTCTGTCTATGGGCCTTGAAAATGGATAGGCCTGGTAATAGTTATTTGTAGGGGAGGTTGAAAACCTTACTCAGGCAATTACTTTGAAAAGGTGGAATTTTTTTGAATGGCTTGTGATCCTGCTTTTTCTCCCTTTCAGTAGACCTAGTGTATCTGTAAACTCAATTTAAATGCTTCACATTTATCTGACTTACTAGTTCTCCCTGGAAGAGTGCTTTGAGAGGAGACACCTCCACTCCACCAACCATGCTGAATACTCACCTCACCTGGTTACAGGGTGGACAGTTTCATATATTATGTTAGTCTACATATATGTATTTAGCATTTTCATTAATAGTAAATCCAATTATGTTTCAGGTCTTTGGTTATCAGTTCTATTTATATAAGTTTTCTTTATACAGATATATTAATAAATTACCCCATTTTTATTTTCCAACCTGAGTCTCATACATTAAGATGATGATGATTTTCTTTTATTTTCTTTTTTGGGCCACATCTGGCAGCTCTTAGGGGTAACTCCTGGATCAGCACTCAGAAATTACTCCTGACAGGTTCAGGGGACAATATGGGATGACGGACATTGAACTTATGTTGCCCACTTTTCTTTTTCTTTTCTTCTCTCACCTTTGTCTCTTTAACCACCTCTTATTTGCACATAATTTTCTTTTTCTTGTGGTCACTCAGGGGTTACTCTTAGCTCTGTTCTCAGAAACCACTCTTGAAAGGCTTAGGGGACCATATGGGATACCAGGGATCGAATCCCGGTCGGCTACATGCAAGGCTAATGCCCTAGTCCTTGTGCTATCGATCTGGCCATTGCACATAATTTTCTTCCTTTTCTAAAAAATCTTTAGGCAGTTTTGTAGCTTTTTTTGTCTTGTTTTGCTCAGGGGTTACTCCTGGCTCTATGCTCAGAAATCACTCCTGGCAGGCTCAGGGGACCATATAAAATGCCGGGATTCAAACCACCGACCTTCTGTATGCAAGGCAAATGACTTACCTCCATGTTATCTTTCTGGCCCCAGTTTTGTAGCATTCTTTTTTGTTTGTTTGTTTTTGTTTTTGGGTCCCAGCAGCACTCAGGGGTTACTCCTGGCTCTCTGCTCAGAAATCACTCCTGGCAGGCTCAGGGGACCATATGGGATGCCGTGATTCGAAACACCGACCTTCTGCATGAAAGGCAAATGCCTTACCTCCATGCTATCTCTCCAGCCCCAGCATTTTTGATTTACCATTCCCCAACAGTGTAATAGATGTTAGTTGATTATTATTTTCAGGTGAGTATCAAAATTGAACTAGAAGAGCAATGTTGAATGGAAGCATATTGAAACACTATGGCAATGCTTTTCAACTTTGGTTGCTGATTAAAATATTAAAGCTTTCTAAAATTATTAATGCATAGCTTGCTTTTCTACCTCCCACCTCCAGCCCCCATGAGTGGGTGATATAATTAGTTTGAGGGTGAATCTTGACATACATTTAATTATTTTTATATTATATATTATTTGCATTAAGACCACACACAGTAATGTTCAGAGGCACCTCCTGGTTTGATGCTTGTGGGGGGGGGGGAATCATGTAGTGCCAAAGATTAACATCATGTATGAGAGGTTTTGCTTCAGAGCATTGAGCTATCATTCCAACCCTATTTAAATATTTGTAAGATTTCTAATATATAGCCATGGGATCCTTTTTCTAATTACAGATTTCTAATTTAGTTGTTTCTAATATACAACTGTGCTTGAAAAAAATTATAGTATTGAAGAAAGTCTAGATTAAAATGCTTTTTTTATTGTAGTAAAGAGGTCACCTAACAGCAAATATTTTAACACCTAATAGATTAAGTTATTATATTAGAATTATTTTCTATGAAATAAAATATGTCCCTTTGCTTCACTAATTCCAAATTTAGGTCTTTTTGTTGGTCAAATTTTCTGTAATTCAGTGACTTCTTCCACTTATAGTAGGTTTAATACATTTACTTGAGAATATTGTGCAAGTTCTTTCATAATGTTATGCCTGTTCATTAAGACTTAAAATAGATCGTGATCATATAATAAGTATTTAAAGTATTTGTAATATTCTACTTATAAAAGTAGAATGGGAAACATGATTGTTCTCTGCATTATAGTTTCATATATAGTCATATGCAAATTGAACCATAAACCAAATCATTTTTCTATGTATTTGTAAAAAGTATTACTACTTATACAGTTATAATTTATATGTACATATTCATAGTAGTATAAAATTTATCTTGCCAATTAAACTGATTAGAACATTGTTTATCTGTTTTCTGTGGGTTTCCGGCATATGCTTCTTTTGGGGGGGCGGGTTGGTTTTTGGTCACACCCGGCTGCGCTCAGAGGTCACTCCTGGCTCTATGCTCAGAATTCACTCCTGGCAGGCTTGGGGGATCATAAGGGATGCCGGGATATGAACCATCACCCTTATGCATGCAAAGCAAACACCCTACCTCCATGCTATCTCTCTGGCTCCTCCAGTATGTTTTGAGGAAGATGTTCACAAAGAAATTCAGACCAAGTGGACTTAACTGACTTCAAGAAATTGCTAGGTTTTAAATAAAAGTAGTTCACACTAATGAACTAGTCAAACTTCTGTAATGAATTTTAGAAATTTGGTTTTAATATATAAAAACTTGTTTATCTAATAGATCACTTAACAAAATGTTTTGATTTCTGTGGTTTATCAAAATAATAATAAACTGATTATGAGAAAGGCCTAAAATTCTGACAAAAGGATCTGTAATATTTTTATTAAATCAGCCTAATTGAATGATAACAATCATATTAATGCTTTTGCTTCAGTTATTATATTTATAGTATATTTAGAAAAATGTCAAAGTATTCTATAGATATTGATTTGTTTGATTCAATTTACTTGACTATCTTATTAAAAAGATTCAATATATCTTGTGTTTAATGACTTTCTGAAATGTAGAAGTCCTTAACTCGTTTCTAGACATAGTAATCAATAGTCCTGTTGAGAGCCAAATATAAATAATAGATAAATATATAGCATTTAAAATGGTAATATGTGATAAGAGAAATATTATTATCAATGTAGGGATAATTTTTTTTTTTGGTTCTTGGGCCACACCCAGTGACATTCAGGTGTTATTCCAGGCTATGTGCTCAGAAATCATCCCTGGCTTGGGGGAGGGGACCATATGGGACGATGGGAAATTGAACCATGGTCCGTACTAGGTCAGCCACATGCAAGGCAAACGCCCCACCTCTGCCTCACAGCTCCAGCCCCATTGTAGGGATAATTTTTTAAAAAATATTACCAAAAAAGGTATCATGAAGAAGGCCCTGTGTGAGAGATATTTGGATCTTCTAAGTTAGATTTGCAGAAGAAAATACTTTTAGTTGAGAATATAGTTTAGGATTTTTGGGGAGGGGCACATCCAGTGATGCTAAGGGGTTACTCTTGGTTATACACTCAGAAATCTCTCCTGGCTCAGGGACCATATGGGACACCGGGGATCGAACTGTGGTCTATCCTAGGTCGGACTCGTGCAAGGCAAACACCCTACTGCTGTGCTATCTCTCCGGCCCCTCACTGAAAATATATTTTAAAAATAGAGATTCAACTATGTGAAAAACTTATGACTTAGAGTTATTAAATGCTCAGTGTCAGGTTCTGTTTATTTGTACCATAGTTGGAAATGAAGTCTAGATTTCCTTACTCTTGGTGTTCTATTCTTCTTTGTATTTGTTCTTTTATTAGGAGGTGTGAAAATGCAGTGTAGTTGTCATATATATATATTATTGTTATATTTACTATTTTTCTGAAGATCTGTAATCATCTAAAGAAAATTTAATTTTTAGATATTTCAGAAAGTTCAACAGTTACTGATTTAATTGTTATCACTAAATATAAGATTATAGAAGACCAAAAAGTAAGTTTATATTCATACTAAACAGAGAATGACTGTTTCACCATAGGATAAAGTGACTTTTTTCATACTCTTTTTTGTTTGTTTTTTGGGTCACACCAGGCAGTGCTCAGGGATTACTCCTGACTCTGTGCTCAGAAATCACTCTTGGCAGGCTTGGGGACCATATGGAATGCCAGGATTCGAACCATCATCTATCTTGGGTTGGCTACATGCAAGGCAAATGCCCTACAGCTGTGCTTTCTCTCCAGCCCCTGTTTTTCTACTCTTATTGTAGTAGAATTGGGTTAAAACATAGTTGCTCAAGGCTTGTTCCTAGTTCTGTGCTTGGGGATCATTTCTGGAGGGGTTCTGGGGCCATGTGTGGTACTGGAAATTGAAACTAGGCCAGCTACCATTCCAGCCCCTGTTGGGTTTTTGTTTTTACAAAATGCCAAATTCAGTGTAAATTTTAATGACTTAGTATTTTGTATTCAAAGTATTAAGACATTTCTATTCTAGTTCTGGACTTAAACTATTTCCACTCACAGTTCCTTTTCACCCAAGAAAATTTTGCATGACTCAGGTATATATATGTACCTGAGATGTTTCCTATTAAAATCACAAATTTATATTTAAAAATATTTAAGAAGTTGTGTGATCTCATATAGGATGTGACCTCACAGTTTTAAGATTTACCATCTATTTTAAGGATCTAGAGATAAGCAGTAGTCTCTGCTTCTCAAAGCTCTCAGTGTAGTATGAGGAAAGATATCAAAAAAGAAAAGTGTTATACAATGCCTTATGTGGTTTCGTTGCGAGTATAAAGAACAACAACAACAAAAGGACTGCCTAAGGCATCTTAGTGAGTCAGAATCATTTGCCAGATTAGGTAACCCATGAAATGAGATCTAGAATATAATATAGTGTAGTAGTTTGCAATAAATAATCTACACAGATATGCAGGTTATAAGAGGCAAGAAACTCACACTACAAGCAGTTCACCATAAAGCCAGTTGGTCCACACAGGGAACCCCAAGCTTGGAGGTAAAAGCTCTCTCTAAAGTTTCCTGCCTCCCATTTATTAATTCAGCTCCAAAAAGCACTCTCCCCTCAGGGGGAGGGGAAAAAAAACAGGCAGTGAGGACAGATACAAAGGAGAACTACAAAGACGTCTATTTAACCTCACAATATAGTCGTTTGGCAAGGAATAAATGATTTGAGGCTGATTGAACACCAGGCACCAAAAACATGGCATGGATGCAGGATATACTGTACTATATTTGGGGAATGGTAAGAAGTTCAGTTACATCATGTATGAAAATAATGTGGAACCGAAAAGGAAGTTTAAGTTTAATGTCAAATAGAAGAACTAGCATGTCCCCTCCTGTACTCAAAGAGTCTGTAATGGCCACTGGAGGACCTTGGAATTTTATTATACATGTGCTGTACAGATACTAAAAGCTTTTCAGTAGAGAAAAGGCATGACCAGATTTTTGGGTCACACCCGGCAGCACTCAGGGGTTACTCCTGGCTCTACGCTCAGAAATCACCCCTGGCAGGCTCGGGGAACCATATGGGATGTCGGGATTCGAACCACCATCCTTCTGCATGAAAGGCAAACGCCTTACCTCCATACTATCTCTCCGGCCACAAAAAGATCTCTCTCTCTCTCTCTCTCTCTCTCTCTCTCTCTCTCTCTCTCTCTCTCTCTCTCTCTCTCTCTCTCTCTCTCTCTCTCTCTCTCTCTCTCTCTCTCTCTCTCTCTCTCTCTCTCTCTCTCTCTCTTTTTTTTTGTTTTTTTTTTTGTTTTTGGGCCACACCCGGCGGTGCTCAGGGGTTACTCTTGGCTGTCTGCTCAGAAATAGCTCCTGGCAGGCACGGGGACCATATGGGACACCAGGATTCGAAACAACCACCTTAGGTCCTGGATTGGCTGCTTGCAAAGCAAACACCACTGTGCTATCTCTCCGGGCCCAGGATCTCATTTTTAATATAAATGTTTTAATGGAATCACCATGACACACACAGTTGCAAAGCTGTCCATAGTCATACCATGTTCCCTTTATAAGTGTGCATTTTTCACTACCAATGTTGCCAGTTCCCCTATAACCCTTGCCCCCCACTCCCACCTCAGCTGTCTCTAGGCAGACATTTTTACTCCCCCTCCACTTTCCCAAACACTTTTTTCCCTTGTAAGCACAACTATGGTTTTCAGTATTGTTACTGAAGGAGTATCATGCATATCACTTTATCTCCTTTTAGCACTTAGTTCTTGTCCAGAGTGGTCATTTCCAACTATCATCGTCATAGTGGTCCCTTCTCTGCCTTAAGTCCTATGCTCCCCTTACTCCCTCCCCCCCCCCACACTTTGTAGCTAGCTTCCTACCATGGACTAGTCCACCTGGCCCTCATCTCTATTGTTGTCATAATATTCTTTATTTTTGGGGGGAGGGAGTGCCACACCCAGCATGCTCAGGGGTTACTCCTGGCTCTGTGCTCAGAAATCGCTCCTGGCAGGCTTGGGGGACCATATAGGCTCGAGCGATGCCGGGATTTGAACCACCGTCTGTTCTGGATTGGCTGCATACAAGGCAAACACCCTACTGCTGTGCTATCTCTCAAGCCCCCCATAATATCCTTCTTTTTAATGTCCTACAAATAGCAAGATCATTTTATCTTTTAAAAACCATTTAAAAAATGATTTGGGCTTGCTTTTTCAAGCCCACGTTCTTCCTTAAATACATTTTTCTCTCTGGGCTTTTTCCACTCCCAAAAAAGCCCATGTTCTCTCTTGCCCCTTTTTTTTTCTTTTTAGGGGAATGGGGGGGGGGGATGCTCAGGGATACTCCTTGCCCTTTGCTTAGGAATTACTCCTTGTGGTGCTTGGGGGACCTTATAGGATTCCAGGGATTTGACCTGCGTTGGCTGCATTGAAGATGAACACCCTACCCACTGTATTAACTCTATCCAGTTCACCTGTGTTCTTTCTTGAACACATTCCTTTCTTTCTTTCCTCTCATGTTTTTCAAAGTACATTTTGTTCAATAAGATTACTTTGCTTAATTAAATCAAATTTTAATGTTTGAATGGTGGCTCTGCGAAGGAAATTGGGATACAAGAAAGAGAGGCTTCATTTATTTCCATATTTTCTGTGAAAAGATTTGGTATTATACTGAGACAGTAGTGAGACCAGAGCTGTTATATGAAGCAGGAACACAGAGAGTGTGTAGTTTATGTAGTTTAGAATCTCAGTCTCATTTATCTCCATTAAATCCCTCTAATTATAAAAAGTAGCTAGTCAAATGGCTAATAGAATGAAGTTGTCAAACAAGTCTGATAAGTCCTTAGGAACTTAAAATGTTGGATAAATCTGTTCATTCCCTATTAACATATTTATATGTAAAGAGGTAGATAGATCAAGAAATGCAAAATTATTTAAAAGATAAAGTGACTGAGGTATTTTGGCAAATGATATAAAATGACAAATGAATGGTCATATCAGGACTAGGGACAGTCCATATTCTGTCTTTAATAGAGAGGCTGAAATTGAGAATATTGATTTTATTGTTTTAGGGCCACACCCAGTGGTTCGCAGAGTATACTCTTGAATTTGCCATCCCAGTTTATTCCTTGCAGTGCAGAAAAATTATATGTGGCTTGGAATCATACCTGGACTGTTTGCATGCAAGGCAAGTGCCTCTTCATGTATCTCTCTGTCTCCCAAGAATGTTGACTTTAAATTTGCAATAGACAATGTGTTGAGTCAAATATTCTGCCAACTTGAAAGCTAAATATTCTTGTTATTTTACTACTTCTTTATTGACTGTGATCTGCAAATCATACAGTTCACCCATTTAAAGTATACAGTCAGGGACCCAGAAACTGGCATATTGGCTTAAAGTGGTTGTCCCAAAGCACAAGGCAGTGAGTTTAAATTTGGGTGCTACTGGTGAAGTGGAGGGGTGTTCTTTATATGACTGAAACCCAACTACAATCATATATGTAATCATGGTGCTTAAATACAGATTTTTATTTTGTTTTGTTTTGTTTTGGGGCCATACCTGGCGTTGCTCAGAATTAGTCCTGGCTGTCTGCTCAGAAATAGCTCCTGGCAGGCACGGGGGACCATATGGGACACCGGGATTCGAACCAACCACCTTTGGTTCTGGATCGGCTGCTTGCAAGGCAAACACCGCTGTGCTATCTCTTCGGGCCCAAATAAAGATATTTAAAAAAATTTGGGTGCTAATTATACATGCCAAGGCAATCCTTACAGCTTCACTATCTGAAAATCTTGGTGGTGGGCAAATGACAATAATAAAATTAAATGAATAATTCAGTTTTAATTTATTTATCACACAACTAAAATTTTTTTTTTTTTTTTTGGTTTTTGGGCCACACCCGGTGGTGCTCAGGGGTTACTCCTGGCTGTCTGCTCAGAAATAGCTCCTGGCAGGCACGGGGGACCATATGGGACACCGGGATTCGAACCAACCACCTTTGGTCCTAGATCGGGTGCTTGCAAGGCAAGCAAAAGCTTTTGCAAAGCAAAAGCAAGCAAAGCTGTGCTATCTCTCCGGGCCCACTAAAATATTTTTTATTAACCCCCCACCCATTTCCTATTAGCAAAGTTACTCCCAATTTTCCCTAACCTATTCATAATTCAGTTTCCTTTCTGTGTCAATTGATTTGCCTTTTCTGAATTTTCATTTTAATGGAATCATGTCACATAGGATCATTTGTGACTAGCTTCTTTAATTTAATGAATTTTGTCAGGGTTCTTCCATTTTGTATCTAGTATCAGTTCTAGTAGTTTTTTCCCTTTGATCGGTTCAGTGAATAATATTTCATTGTATGGATGTTCCATGTTATTTATGTATTTTAGTTGATACTAATTTGTATTGTTTCTACATTTATATAAAAGGCTTTTTTGTGAATATGTCAAGTTTTTGTTTATCTTGGGTATATATTTAGAGAGAATAATGGATCATTTTGTAACTATTTAACTTAAATCTTTTTTATTGAAGTAACATTGAATTATAATTTTGTTTCAGTTGTGTATCATTGAGAAAATATGTAAATACCATATTGAGCTCAATATTAAAGGTTTAATTTTGGGATCAGAGCAATGGCACAACAGTAGGGTGTTTGCCTTGCATGCAGCTGACCCAGGATGGACCTGGGTTCTATCTCTGGCATCCCATATGGTCCCCCAAACCAGGAGCGATTTTTGAGCGCATAGCCAGGAGTAATACCTAAGTATCACCCGGTGTGGCCCAAAACCCCACCCCCCCAAAAAAAAAGTTCAATTTTGTCTGTCTCACCCTTTCATCTGATTTTGTCCTATTTATTCAGTTTATCTACCCCCACATCTCCCTTTATCCTTTACTTCTGTATTAAATTTTTTAAGGAACCAGTTATTCTTAACTTTTAACATTTCTACATAAGTGAGCATATAAAATATCAACATCTTTGTAGTTCCAACAAGTATATATGATTCTATCATTAGACGTTATTATTTTATTTTATTTTGGGGGGGGGCAGCACTCAGGGGTTACTACTCCTGGCTCTACGCTCAGAAATCACTCTTGGCAGGCTCAGGGGTCCATATGGGATACTGGGATTTGAACCATTGTCCTTCTGCATGCAAAGCAAACACCCTACATGCTATCTCTCCAGCCCTGTAGACCTTATTATTTTAAAGATCAGATGCTATTTATAAAAATGATTAAAATATTTGGTATCAGAGCTCATTTTAGTATGACTTTATTAATTTGGTATTTTATTTAATTGAAAAATATTAAAATTCATAATTGTATTTTGTTACAGCATTGCAGCTATTAAATGATGCTTTATGAATTTAATGTAGATATATTTAAGACATGTCAGGTACAATGCTTATGGACTTGGTTTGTGAAGTTAAATGAATTCTGAGCAATGTCATAGAAAGTCTTGAATTTTCCAAATAAAATCTAAGAATCTTTTGATGTTTATGTTATATTTTGTTATTTAATTTTTATGATAATACAGAAAGTATTTATAATTTAGAAGATAATGAAAATTAAATGAGACATTTGAAAGGATAAAGATATACATAATTTGACTACATTTTATAATTAAGGGAATAATGAAGGGAATTAATACAATCTATTTGTGAGGTTTTATTTTTAATTTTCAGTAGTTTTTATTGAATGAAATTTGCTTAGAAATATTTGAGATGGGAGAAAGAAGTAAAATATGTTCAAGAGAGAAAACAGATTTCTCCAGAGTAGAAATAAGCAAGCATAGAAATAGAGATGGGCTGGAAAGGCAAGCCTGTGAAGTCTTAAGAGTTGCATCAGATTACTAAAAAGGAATTATAGGTTGGACACAATTAATTTCGAATAATAAAAGTTGTTAAATAACATAGTGAAGCTTTGTACTATTATCTACAACTGAAGTAATAATGGCATTTGAAAAGTAGATTGACAAGGGACAGCCTAGTAATATGTCTTGACCATCTATCAGGTTTACGTATGAAAAAATACACTTGTATGTGAAACTGTTCTTCAGATTTATAACTTATTTTTTTGTTGGCATTTTATTCATAAAAGAAAAAGATTTAATTTGAATGAGCTATTTCCCTACTTTTTTCTTTGTATTTAGGTTGAAGAGTTTTCTTCTAATTCTGGCCAGGCACAAAAGAACAAAACACGTAGGAGGAAGTATGTATCCTAGGTACTCTTTTCATGTTTTAAAGTAGCAGGAATTATATTTACCCCACTTTACTGATTCAGAAACTAAGACTCGAGAGACATACTGGCTATCTGCTGAATAATACAGTGGATTCATTTTTACAGAGCTGTAAAAAGTCAATGTAATTAGCAACTTCCTGAGTAGAAGTTTAAATGCTCTCTAGTTCAAAGATGGGAAACTCAGTTTTAGGATTAGTCAGATAGAGATTTATGGATAAAGTGACCTTGGGTTTATAATTTAAGAAGTATAGTTCTCAAATTATTAGAGGGAAAACTGTGTTTTATGGCATGAAATAATATGAGAAAAATAAATTTTAAACATGACTGTTAGCAGTTTTCTATCAGTCTATTGATTGCAAATAATAATAGTTCATTAAAAGAGTTCATTAAGTAGTAATTTAAAAGAGTGAGCATTTGAAAGGAAACAAAATTCTCAAGGAACATAAGCAAACCAAAAGGACAAGTCTAAAGAATCTGACTTTGGTATAATCCCATCTCTTTTCCCTCATGATTACTCAGCTTCTCTGTACATTTGCTTCAATGCATTCTTTCCTGATCCACTGATCTGTAGTTTCTTGTCTTAGATATAGCTTTGTGATCTCCCCCTAAGTATTAAAATTCTTCCCCAGCCCTACTTTATTTTTGTTTGGCAGCCACACATGGCTGTGCTCAGGACTTTCTCCTAATTCTGCACTCAGGGATAACTCCTGGTGATGCACAAGGAACTATATGTATTGCAGGTGCTAGGGATTGAAAACAGTTTGGTTGTCTGCCAGGCAGTTGCCTTACTTGCTATAGTATCTTTACAGTCCAATTTCTCCTGTTATTTTTTTAAATAAATTTCTTTATTTTAGACACTGCTTACAGAGTAGTTTACAATCGAGTTATTTCTGGTATTCAATATTCCAAAACCAATCTCACCACCAATTCTCACCATCCTTCACCCTGGTCATTAGTTTTTCAATATCCTTGAATCCTGCCCCTTTGGCTGGTATGGATTATTTACCTTAATAATTTATTTAATTATTAGTAAACTACCATAATTTAGTAAATTAGTAATGGAATTATAGGGAAAATTTCATTAAAATAAAAATTGTAGATATTGTCATATCTCGCAATGGGATATAATGATATAAGTATCATTCTCTGAAGGTCCACTAAGCTGCATATTGCCAGTTGAGCACTCTGTTGATTCTGCTTGTTGAGGTTATGTGGCTACTATGATAATTTAACATCATAATTGGTGTTTTCCTTCTGGGAAATCAGTATTGAAATTATGAGGATGTGATCCACAAATTTGAGGTTCCATAGGGCTGAGCTGATGAGCTCTCATATGGTTATAGCATGGTTCATAGGAGTGCCTGGAAGGCCCCAGTATGATCAGCTGTCCAGGAGTTTTCCCTGCTCCTTGGGCCTCTCTTTTAAGAATTAAATGACTCCATTGTCTGCTTGCTCAGACATGGATCATGGACATGACTGCCAAGGATTTCTGGAATTACAGAGGTGTGGTGGAGGTGACCATACCTGTCTCCGAGATGTCAGTTACAAAATCAGCATACCTGCAGTGTTTGGCGGCTAGGAGTCAACTTTTGTTTCTAAGTTAAAATGTCTATGTCAGAGAGAATCTCATTAGATCATAGCATCTTTTAGAGACATGTCATAGATTTCTGAACTACCATTGTCTCTTTGTATCATATCTGTCTCAGCTTTGATCTTAAGATTGGGTTCATGTGACATAAGATTCATGAGACATAAGGGGCTAAAGGATTATTTCAACAAGTCAGTTTCTCTGGTAAATTGAGTGGACTGGATGGAAAAAGCATGACTGTTGAAGTACCAAGTATTCAGGCATGCACTTTCTGTAAAGGGGTTAAGAGTAGACCTTTTCTTTCATGAATATGATCATCATTTAACTGTTTATAGTTGTAAAAATCTAACACTATGGGGCCAGAGAGATAGCATGGGAGTAAGGCATTTACCTTGCATGCAGAAGGTCGGTGGTTTGAATCCCAGCATTCCAAATGGTCCCCTGAGCCTTACAGGAGCGATTTCTGTGCATAGAACCAGGTGTAACCCCTGAGAGCTGTCAGGTGTGACCCAAAAACCAAAAACCAAAAAAAAAAAAAAAAAAAAAAAAAAAAAAAAAAAAACCAACACTATATATCACTGATATATATTTTTTTTATTTCCCTCTTTTCCTATTCTTGTCTTCCACCTTCTCTCATCTGATACTAAAGATGATGAGAGATTGAACAAAAGTCATCAGTTATCTCAAAGTTAAGAGAAAATAACAAGATATTCTGATATCCAATACAGAGTGAAGACATAAAACAGAGTGAAGACATAAAAAATCTGTGTAGAATACAAGGGTGTGAATTAAAAAAACATTTTTTGGTGCTAGAGAGATAGTATAACAACTAGGATGCTTGCTTTGCATGTATTTACCCAGATTCAAACCCTGGCATCCCATATGACTCCCCCATTTCCTGGCAGGAGTGATCACTGGGCACAGAGCTAGGAATAAGCTTTGAGCACCACTAGGTATGGCCTAAAACAGAAAAAAAAAATATAGAATTTTTTCTATATTTTAAATATTTAATGAATTTATATAAGTGAACATACAGTTTTTATCATCAAAAATAAAATTCAATTTTGTATTATTTTAGATTTGCTTAAAGTCTAAGAGAAAGAGGTAGTTATAATTGAAAATTAGTAACAACTTTGAAAAGGTAATAAAAAGATATTATTTACTCCTCTTTAAGGAGTTTATTCATCTTCAGAATTTATTCATCGTTGTATTCTGGTAATTCGACATTATGTAACTTTATAGCAAATGTTTAGTAATTGTTGTTAAATAAGTGAGTAATAGACCAGCTATTTTAAAACAGGATGTGGGGAATAAATGTTACATGTATGTGTAATGGACTTTCTTGAAATTTTTTAAGATTTACAGATTTTTAATTCTTTAACTTCAGTAGAATTTCTTTAAAACTATTCTACCCTAATTAAAATTTATATATTATCTGGCATATTTTATTTCTTAGCTTTTCTATAATATGATATGTTATAATCTGTTAATTTAAAATATTTGTTACAGCAATAGATAAATCATAATGATAATTAAATAATAACTGAAATTACATAATGTCCTTTATAAAACAATTATAATCTATAATCTGGATTCTTTTTTTTTTTTTTTTTTTTTTTTGGTTTTTGGGCCACCCCCGATTGACACTCAGGGGTTACTCCTGGCTATGCGCTCAGAAATCGCCCCTGGCTTGGGGGGACCATATGGGACGCAGGGGGATCGAACCGTGGTCCGTCCTATGCTAGCGCTTTCAAGGCAGATACCTTACCTCTAGTGCTACCTTCCCGGCTCCACATTTTTTTTGGGGGGGTCACACCCAGCAGTGCTCAGGGGTTACTCCTGGTGGCTGTCTGCTCAGAAATACCTCCTGGCAGGCACGGGGGACCATATGGGACACCGGGATTCAAACCAACCACCTTAGGTCCTGGGTCGGCTGCTTGCAATGCAAACGCCGCTGTGCTATCTCTCCGGGCCCAGCCCCGCATTTTCTAAAGTGTGAGAAAATATGTAACTTTAGGGCTGGAGTACAACAGTAAAGCACTTGCTTTACATTCACCAACCCAAGTATAATCCCTGATGCCATATGTGGAAGCACCATCAGGAGTGATTCCTAAGCATAAAGCTAGGAACAAGCCAAAAATTGGGTGTGGTCCCAAACATGAATACAATAAAACTTTTAAAACACTTTTAAAAAGAAAATATATGGAGGTGGTGTTGGGATACACCTGATGATACTCAAGAGGGCTGCCTCCTGGCTCTGTACTCAGAGGTTACTCCTGACAATGCTCTATGGTGTAGGCAGGGAATAGAACTGGGGTCACACACATGCAAGGGAAGAACCTTAATTCCTATATTGTATCCAGCTTGAAATATATAATTTTTGATAGATATCTAGTTATTGATGAAATGGATTATAAATGTAATGTTATTCACATCATACCTAATTTAGTTTTCCATTTTATTTGCTGTATAATGACTCCCTTTACAAAGGTATCTTATACTGGGGGCTGGAGAGATAGCATGGAGGTAGGGCATTTGCCTGGCATGCAGAAGGATGGTGGTTCAAATCCTGGCATCCCATATGGTTCCCCGAGCCTGCCAGGAGCGATTTCTGAGCGTAAAGCCAGGAGTAACCCCTGAGTGCTGCCGGGTGTGACCCAAAACAAAACAAAACAAAACAAAACATAAAAGGTATCTTATTTTCTGAATGTCTATTGTGTTGTAATATCTGGCATTACCAAGATAACTTCTTAGCTCAGTTTGTGGGGGGGCAGCGCTCAGGGGTTACTCCTGGCTCTATGCTCAGAAATCGCTCCTGGCAGGCTCAGGAAACCATATGGGATGCCAGGATTCGAACCACCATCCTTCTGCATGCAAGGCAAATGCTCTACTTCCATGCTATCTCTCTGGCCCCTTAGCTCAGCTATTTTGCAAGTATGGTCAGTTTAACTCATTTTGATCCATCATTATTCCAAATCTGACTAGAAATACTTGGCTTAAACTACTTACCCTGATTTGTTCATTATATACAATGTCTTCATGCTTTAAGACTTAATAAAATGCTTTCTGAAATACTGCATTTACATTTTTATAAATGGTTAAATTTTACATAATTTGTTTCACGTGTAGCATCTGAGTGAAAGAAGTTTGGTCTGTTTTTAATAAAGTGGTAATGCAGAGGCCAGAGTGACAGTACAGAATGTAGGGCACCTGAGCTTTGCACATTTCCTATCTAGGTTTTTGCACTGCCTGATTCCTGGCGTTCCATATGGTTCCCCAAACCCCACAAGGAGTTTTTTTCCCCAAATGCAGAGCCAGAGTAAGCCCTGAGCATTGTCAGGTGTGGTCCAAAAACCATCACGAAAATAAAAGGGTGAGATTTCAGAATTTAGGACACTTAGGTACTTACAAGTACCTGATAACTAGCTAATAAAATGCCTCATATTTTTTTTGTCAAGGACTAGAAAGTTAAGAGTATATGCTTCCTCAGTAACAGGAAAATCCTGAGAGTTCTGCAGTCACTTTCACTTTAGTAGGCTGTATACCAAAAGCATGGTTTTTTCTAGTGTACTAGTATGCACAGGCACAGATAGATGTGCATATAATAGTAATCATTCCAGTATAGCAGGTATATGATTAGGGATTATAAAATCTTCCTATGTTTCTCTATAAAAACTCATCATTGGGAAGCCAAATAAATAGGTCATTGGTTTTCAAACTTCTTTGACAATGACCTCAAATGTTTTAGTTTTTATGACCCTACTTTGTAGATTTTATCATTCTTTTTTTGGTTTTTGGTTTTTGGGTCACACCCGGCATTACTCCAGGGTTACTCCTGGCTCAATGCTCAGAAATCACTCCTGGCAGGCTCAGGGGACCATATGGAATGCTGGGATTCAAACCACTGACCTTCTGCATGAAAGGCAAACGCCTTACCTCCATGCTATCTCTCCAGCTCCAGATTTTATCATTCTTAAATGGATTTTAATTCACAGTTTAAAAACATTTGCTGCAACTAAACCTAAAGAATTAGTAGAAATAGTTTACATTTTTACAGTTGGTATCCAGTGTTTTTCTTGTGTACTATTTCTCTTTGTTTCACTAAGTAGAGTAGAAGGATCTTCTGGAAAGCATTTTAAGTTCTAAGATAAAAAGACATTGGAATGGATACCAATTCTTCTTCATTTTCAATTCTTGAAATATAAATTGTATAGAAACTCATTGGCAGCAATGCAGGAACAAGGGAAGTCCATACAAAATAATACTGTATTTGATTCTGTTCTATAAAGTCACCTTTTTTTTTTTTGCTTATTAAATGTATTGAGAAGTTCTATTGGGTTATGTGTATGTTGCAAATAGAAAAAAACCCACTGTGATCTGTTCTATGAATACTTTGATAGACATGCTTAAGAAATAATGCAAGATAAAACAAGAAAGATTAGTGGTTACCTTTTAAAGGAATAGTAGTAAATAGTTTATGAATAAGATAAACTATACCTAAAATGATCAGGCAATTTTAATGATGTTTCCAATATTTATCCTGTAAGGGACTAGTGTTAACATGATAATAGTTTTGATTTCTTCATGAAGGTTACTGACCCAGATAATTTGACCCAGATAATTGCACATCACCCTTCCTCAAGAAAATAGCATCTGCCCCAAATGCTGCCAACTCATGCTTTAACAGTTTTAACAACTCTATTACTCAATATGAAATATGCTGTCTCACGAAGAAAATTTCAGTGTCTGAAGAAAGACTATCACTTAGGCCAGTTCTATGTAGTTGAAGATTTTTGCAGGGTGACAGTAAGTGGAGGGTATGTCCAGTCACAGTGCTCAGGGAGCCCTGGAGCCTGTGCCTAGCAATGCTAGTCCAGACTGTCCAGATCATTCAATTCAGTTTTCACCTGTTGATGAAGTGATACTTGGTCGGTGATGCTGGAAACCACCCAAGTCACAATAGTAGGGTTCAGGGGAGACTAGATTGGCAATCTAGACAGGCTTTGCAGGACTGTATAATGGCTGGGAATTGAACTCTGGGCCTAGTGCTTGTGTTTCAGCCCTTTGAGCTATCTCTTAGACAAACCTTGAACTTTTTGTAATGAGAATGTTTTAGCTGTTCAGCACTTGAAATATAGCTACTGTGATTTTAAATTTTTTTTTTGTTTTTGGGCCACACCCGGTAACGCTCAGGGGTTACTCCTGGCTATGTGCTCAGAAGTTGCTCCTGGCTTGGGGGACCATATGGGACACCGGGGGATCGAACCACAGTCCGTCCAAGGCTAGCGCAGGCAAGGCAGGCACCTTACCTTTAGAGCCACTGCCCGGTCCCGATTTTTAAATATTTTTACTACTAGTTAAGTTGCATCTGATCAGTTAATGGCTCCATAGCTACACTATTGGACTATGGAGATTTATTCTGCTTTTCTTTTGATAAGTTGGTCATTGGAGCATCAGAATTTCTTGCTACCTAGTTGAATTCTGGTCTTAAAAACTGGAATAAAATGTATTGAAAGAATTTTATTATCTCTAACAAAGTAGAACTGCTTAAAAATGCCTTTAAGCCAGAGGGATAGTACAGCAGGTAGATGTTTTGCCTTTCTTGTGCCAACTGGGTTTGATCTTAGGCTTCCCATATACCTCTAGCTCCCAGCCCACCAGGAATGATTCCTGAGTGTGGAGCCAGGTATGATCCAAACCACCCTCTCAAAAGTAAATATCCCACAGAAAAATGCAATCATTCTATGTCTATTCCTCTACCTCTGACTTATTTCACTTAATACAATACTCTCTGTATTTATCCATGTATAAGCTAATTTTATGACTTTATTTTTTCTAACAGCTGTGTAGTATTCTATTGTGTACATGTACCATCATTTCTTTACCCACTCATCCGTTTTTGTGCACTAGTGTTACTTCCAGCTTTGGCTATTATAAATAGTGCTGCAGTAAACACAGGAATGCATAGGGCTTTTCTGCATTGTGTTTTTGGACCATATATTATATTCTTTGGAGCAGTTTTGCTAGGTCTTATGGAAGCTTAATTTCTAGTTTTTTGAGGAATATCCATATTGTTTTCCAAAAGGGCTGGACCAGCCTACATTCATATCAGCAGTGAATGAGTGTCCCTTCCTCTCTGCCTCTGTGCCTGCACTGATTGTTCTTTTTTGATGTGTGCCATTCTCATTGGTGTGATATGATATCTCATTGTTTTGATTTGTATCTTCTTGATGATTAATGACATGTAGCATTTTTTCCCATGCTTTCTAATGGCCATCTATATTTTATCTTTAAGAAAATTTTTCTCCATCTCTTCTTATCAATTTTGGATGGGGTTAGATTTTTTTTTTTTGTTAAGCTCAACCAGTGCCTCAAAGTCTTAGATATTAACTCTTATCAGATGGGCGTTGGGTTTCTGCTCAGAAGTCACTCCTGGCAGGCTCAGGGAGACTGTAGGATGCTGCGATTCAAACTGGGATCCGTCCTGTGTTGGTCCTGTGCAAGGCAAATGCTTTACCGCTGTATTATAGCTCTGGCCCCCTTGGTTTCTCCCATTCTGTGGGTAGTCTTTGTGTCCTAGTCATCATTTTTTTGAGAAGCAGAAGCTTTTTATTAGTAGCCTAATTTGTTTTTCTTTGCTTCTACTGCTTGGTCAGTGTTGTTTATCCTTTAGCTTCATTGTCATAGAAATGCCTTTAGCTTCATTGTCATAGAAAGTGCTGCCTGTGTTTTTCTTAATGTAACTTACAATTTCAGGTATGATAACAAGGTTCTTTTTGTCTAATTTTGTTGTTGTTGTTGTTGTTTTGTTTGTTTTGGTCCACATCCGGTCATACTCAGGGGTTACTCCTGGCTCTGCGCTCAGAAATCGCTTCTGGCTTGGGGAACCATATGGGATGCTGGGGGATCGAACTGTCCTAAGTTAGTGCATGCAAGGCAAACGCCCTACAGCTGCGCCATCGCTCTAGCTCCCCCGTTTTTTGGGTCAATTTTTATTTTACTTTTGTGCATGGTGTTAAGGAGAGGTCCAAGTTCACTTTTTTTGCATGTAACTGACCAGTTTTCCCCACATCACTTGTTAAAGAGCCTTTCCTTGCTCCATTTTGTATTTCTTACCCTTTTATCAAAGATTAATCGCTCATATAATTGAGGGTCAGTCTCAGGATATTCAAATCTGTTCCACTGATTAGAGATTCTGTCATAATTCCAATACCATGTTGTTTTATTTCTTTCTTTTTCATTATTTGTATATAGAAAAGTTATGAATTTTTTGTAGCCTGCCACTTTACTATACAAATCTACTATTTCTAGAAGCTCTTTTTGTAGAGTCTTTGGGGAGTTTCTAAATACAGTATGTCATCCTAAAACAGTGAAGGCTTAGCTTCTTTCTTTCCTGTGTGGATGGTCTTGATATTTTTTCCTGCCTAATTTCTATGTTGAGTACTTCAGTGCTGTATAGAAGTGGCAAGAGTGACCAATCCTGCTTTGTGCCATATCTTAGAAAATTTTTTTAATTTAAATTTAAAATTTAATTTTTTCCTCTGAGTATGTTTGCAGTGGGCTTTGAAGTAAATAGTTTTGACTATATTAAAAATTCCTTCAATTTCCATCTTGCTGAGATTTTATTAGTCATGTATGGGTACTGTACCTTATCAAGTGCTTTCTAATATGCATCTACTAATATAATCATGAATTTTATTTTTATTGATATGGTGCATTACATTGTTGATTGACTTGTATATGTTAAACTGTTAAACTAATCTTGCATCTCTGAGATGAATCCTACTTAGTATATGACATTTTAATGAATTGTTATATTCTATTTACTGATACTTTCTTCCAAATATTTTCATCTGTGTTCATCAAGGATAATAGCCTATAATTCTCTGATTTTGTGATGTCTCTGTCTGCTTTTGGTATCAGGATGATGCTAACTTCATAGAAACTGGAAGTGTTTCTGTTTCTTCAAAGTCCTCGAAGAGCCTGAAAAGGATTGGGAGCAGGTCCTTTAAAGTTTTGAGAGAATTCACTAGTGAATTCATCTGGACCTGGGCTTTTGTTTATGAGAAGCCTTTTGATTACTATTTCAGTTTCCTCCAAAGTAATAAGTCTGTTCAGGTATTCCATATTGTCTTGGTTCAATCTTGAGAGGTTATAGAAGTCTAGTAATTTATCCATTTTTCTAGGTACTCTAGTTTTGAGGCATAAAAATTCTCAAAGTAATCTCTGATTATTCTTTGACTTTCCACATTATCTGTTGTAACATCCCTACTTTCATTTCTGATTCAGGTTAGCACACACTTTCTGTCTCTTCTCTCTTTGTGAGTTTTGCTAATGATTTATCAATCTTGTTTGCTTTTTCAAAGAACCAACTCTTGCTATCATTGATCTTTTGGATATTTTTTTTGAGGAGGGGTTCCAGCTCATTAATTTTTGCCCTAAGTTTTGCCATTTCCTTCCTCCTGCCTGCTTTTGGCTCATTTTTCTTTATATTTTCCATTTTCTTATTCTTAACATACATTTTTCCTGTTGAATGCAGCTATAAATTTTCCTCTTGGTACTACACTTATGCTATGTTCCATAAATTCTGATAACTTGAATCTTCATTCTTATTTGTATCTAGGAATCTTTTAATTTTCTCTTTTTTTTTTCTTTTTGGGCCACATGCAGTGACACTCAGGAGTTATTTCTGGCTATGCACTCAGAAATCACTCTTGGCTTGGGGGACCATATAGGATGCCGAGGGATAGAACTGCAGTCCATCCTAGGTTAGCACATGCAAAGCAAATGCCCTACTGCTTGTGCCACTGCTCCGGCCCCTAATTTCCTCTTTGTTTTTCTCTCTAACCCATTGATTGTTTAGTAGAGAGCTGTTTAATTTCAATGTGTTAAAGTTATTTCTCCATTTCTCTTTGTAATTGACTTCTTTTTTTCATTCATCATCATCTGACAAGATATTTGATGCAATTTCTGTCCAATTGATTTTATGGAGGTATGTTTCTGGCCCAGTATGTGATCTATCTTGGAGAATGTGCCATGTACATTGGAGAAGAATTTTTGGGAGATACAAAAAAATTTTTTTGGGTGATGAAAGCTTTCTATATATCTACTAAGCCCCTCTCTTCCATTTCTTCCTTCAAAGTCAGCATTGTTGCGTTTTATCTGGTTGATCTATCAAGATGTGACAGCAATGTCAAAGTCTCCAACTATTACTTTGTTGTTAATGATGCCTCTCTTCAAGTCTGTTAGCAGTTGTTCTAAGTATTTTGCTGGTCACTCAATAGGTGCATATATGCTTAGGAGAGTTTTATCTTCCTGATCTTCATGTTCCTTGATGATTAATATGGCCTTCTCTGTCTCTTAAATCTTTTTAAGCCTGAAATCTATATTGTCTGATATTAATATGGCCACCCCAGCCTTTTTAAGGGAGTTGTTTGCTTAAAGGTTTGTCTTTTAACCTTTGTCTTTGTTTCTTTGTTTGTTCTGACTATTTAGATATGTTTCTTATGTAGGCAGCATATGTTAGATTCTATTTTCTCATCCATTTTGCCACTTTTAAGTCTCTTACTTGGTGTATTTAGGCCATTGTAACTGAGAGGTTTATTATTTGTTTTGGGGCCACACTTGGTGGGGCTCAGGATTACTTATGGGTCTTTGCTCAGAAATTACTCCTGGCAGGCTCAGGAGCCCATATGATATTCTGGGGATCAAACCTAGATTGGCCAAACACAAGGCAAATGCCCTACCCACAGTACTATTATTGCTCTAGCCCCAAGAGAGATTATTGTTATGGATTATTATGCCATCTTTATTTGTGAAAGTTTAATGTGTTTGTGGGGTTTGTTTGCCTAAAAATGTCCCCTAGAATTCTAATAGAGTTGATTTTGAGTGTATAAATTTCCTGAGCTGTTATTTAGTAATGAAGCTGTGTGTCATTCCTTGTGAGAGTCTAGCTGGGTTAAGTATTCTTGGTGAGGAGTTCATTTTATTGAGTTTCTTCACTGTATCCCACCACTGCCTTCAGGCTTGAGGATTACTTGTGATAAATCTGCTGTAAATCTTAAGGATGCTCCTTTTTATGCAACTTTTTTGTTTGTTTGTTTTGGTTTTTCAGCCACACCCAGTGACACTCAGGGGTTACTCCTGGCTATGTGCTCAGAAATTGCTCCTGGCTCAGGGGACCATATGGGATGCCCAGGATTGAACCCAGGTTTGTCCTGGGCAGTTGCATGCAAGGCAAATGCCCTACCATTATAC
The DNA here is from genome assembly GCF_024139225.1 of Suncus etruscus. Classification (NCBI taxonomy): domain Eukaryota; kingdom Metazoa; phylum Chordata; class Mammalia; order Eulipotyphla; family Soricidae; genus Suncus; species Suncus etruscus. The sequence goes on along the minus strand of NC_064852.1, from coordinate 76,056,729 downwards.
TATCGCTCTGGCCCCTGTAATTTTTTTTTTAATTTTGCTGCTTTCAGTATTTTATCTCTAGCTCTCATAATTGTGACTAGGACGTGCCTGAGGTGTTTTTATTTGGGTCTCTTTTTTTGCTGGTACACGTTGAGTTTTCAGCATGCACTCTTCAGCTCTCATAACATCTCAGTAATAAGGTTTTTTACTGTTGCTTCTTATTAGGGGTTTTCTTCCTAGCTCTCTAGGACCCCAGTGATTCTTACAGTGTTTCTGTTGAATTTATCCTAAAGTTCTATTTTATTTCTATTTTTTGAGGATATTTCTACATCTTTTCATTTATTTTAAGACTCTTTTTCATCTTCTATTTACTGTTTTCTGAAGGTATTACACAGATTTATTTATTTATTTTAGTTTTTGGATCACACCTGGCAGTGTTCAGGGGTTACTCCTAGCTCTGCACTCAGAAGTTGCTCCTGGTAGGCTTGGGGGCCATACGGGATGCTGTGATTCAAACCATCATTGGTTCTGGATTGACTGCATGTAAGGCAAACACCCTACCGGTGTGCTCTTTCTGGCCTTACACAGCTTATTTTTGAAGTCACTGATTCTGTCCTCAGCAGCTGTTTTCTGTTGGTGAGGCCATCCAGTGAGTTTTTAATTTCACAAAGTTTTCAGTTCTGTTATTTCTATTCAAAGTTTCCTCATTTCTACTCCTATATCCCTTTGAGTCTTTTTGGCTGCTCCTTCCATCATATCTTTGAATTCCTTGAATATCCTTAACATTTTTTTCTCTACGGTCCTTATCAGACAGACTATATAGATAACTGATAGTAGTTTCACAACTACTATCTTCAGTCAGTAAATTTGGTGGAGTTCTGCCTTGTTTTCCCATGGTCACAGTTGCAGTATGGTGGTTTTGTTTATTTGTTTGTTTGTTTGTTTTTATGTGGTGTGGTGTGGCTCACTGATAGAGGAAATGCACAGTAGTGGAATGAAGTTCTTTTTGGAGCACACTAACCTGGGGTGCAAATGGCTCTTCTGTGTCACAAAGAAGATCCCTTTGCCAGTCTATCTGGTTGCCGTAGTTCCTTGGGATTCTGTGGTGAAAGACCCCTCATTTTGTTCTAGATAAAAGTGGCTCTTCTGAGTCACAAGGAGGCTAATGCCAGTCTGTCTCTCTGCCTTAGTTTCTTTGGGCTGTGTGGCTCATTTGACCTACATTCGGCTCTGGAAGACCTCTCTGCTTGTCCTGGTGCTTCTTTTTCTTTCAAGGTATACTGCTCTGGGATGAAAATGGTCTCTTCTGAGTCTCAAAAAGGACCATGCTGCTGGTCCGTCTTCCTCAGTTTCTTGAGACTCTAGGTTGTTTTTAATTTCTGTTTTTCCATTACATTGCTTGTATGTAGAAATGTGATAGGTTTATGTATTGTTTTTCATCCTGCTCCTTTACCAAACCTTTTTTTACTGAATCACCTATTTTCCTTTGCAGAGAATACCACAATAAAATAGGAGTAAGATTATTTATCTTTACTGTTCTAAGCAAGAAACTCTTAGATTACCTTTTGCTTTTATAAATATGAATACTCTTTATTTATTTACTTGTTTGGGAGCTAAACCCAATGTGTTCAGGCTTTTTCTGACTAAACTAAGGCATCACCCACCATATTATCTCTCTAGTCCCTGAATAATCTTTATGCTAATCAGTACTTTATGAGTATATTAGGATTATTGAGATATTTTAGCACCATTTAAAGTTTTATGATAATTCCAGGGCCACTTGAAATTTCTATATTAAAGTCTTAAAGTGTGATTTAAATGTTTCCTATGATAGTTTTATAGATTTGCTAGAATACTAATTCTATTATCTAATTTACAGCTTGATACTTCAGAACTGCTATTTTTATTACCACAATTTTAGTTTTCTTTTGGAATATGAATAAATATAAAGAATTTACTAAAAAAAAAGAATTTACGAATGAAATACATTTTTATTATATATAATTTTTATTTTGACCATATTGGCTTACATATCTTTCACAGCAGTATTTTAGGTACATATTAACATTGAATCAGGGGAATTTCCATCACCAAATTTCTCCTTCCTCCACCCCCGCTTCCATCCTGATTCCAATTCCCCCAATCTCACCCCTATTAATGAAATACATTTATTTTAGATTATCTGCATTTAGTAAGAAGCTGTTTGAGGAAAATTACTAAAGTTCAGTGTGTTACACCCCACTCAGGAAGGGCACACATCAGAAGTGTTTTTTAGCCTTTTTAGGTGTAGTGCACTCCTGAAAAAGAATTATTTGCCAAAAAGGCCCGCTTAGAGTAGTCAAATCAGTTGACCCTTTGCATGGATTGTTTGGCTATAATTCTAAACGTGGCTGTAACTATCTCTCTCTTTATTTTTGACCATTATTAGAAATCAGGCCTCAGTATTTCTTTCTAACAACGAAAATACAGTTACCAAAGCCCGCCAAAAGTCTCCTGTTGAGCTCTCTTGTGATCTCTCTTTCTCCCCCCATTTCCTTAAAGGTATCTTGTTTCCTTTTACCTGTCTCTTCATATGCTAATTCTAGCTTTGATCTCATTGGTTCATCCCCTTTTCCTTTCTCCCTGGCTACGCCCAAAAATCCGTCTATATATAGGCCCGATTTAAGGAATAAAGCCTTTCTCTGGCCTCTCCCTCTTGTTTTCACCATGTAGTTCTGTGTGGTCTCATTTATTTCATATTTCATAATTCATATTTCATATCCATCCGCTTCGTGCTTCCGCTTGATTCCCAGTGGGAAAATGAACTCACTAAGTTTTGCTTAGGGACCTTTATCTTATCAGGATAAAAGGTCCGCAGCATCAGTGGTCAAAGCAAAAGGCTACAAACATTTCTATCCCAATTGCTTAAAAATTATTAGGCAGTTTTATGCAAATTCATAATTGTGATACAAAGTAAATATGTCTCATTTAAAAATAGCACTGGTTAAGTACTGTTTAAAGATTATAGCTTTTTGAACTTTTGTTTTTAAAAGCTGTCAATAGTCAGAATATTAAAAGATTTGTAATCAGTCATTTTTATTTATTTTTATTATTTTTTTTTAATCAGTCATTTTTAACTTAGAGCAATCATGTAAACTTTCATAGCATGTCACTTTCTTCTGAGATTTTATGAATTTTGTGGGAAATAAGGCATAGGTAAAACTCAAATAAAGTTTGGAGATAGTGTAGTGCAAAGAATTAGTTGATGATAATATTTGAATTTGTAATGTACCAGTAGGGAAAGTTTTGAGAACTTAGAAAGTCTGTAAGTTCAGCTAAGGAGTTTGAAATTAATTTTATAATTAAAATAAAAAAAGATGAGAGTTGAATTTTTTAATACTTTTTATATATTTTATTTAAACACCTTGATTACATACAAGATTGTGTTTGGGTTTCAGTCATATAAAGAACACCACCCATCACCAGTGCCATGTTCCCATCACCAATGTCCCAAATCTCTCTCCTCCCCACACAACCCCTGCCTGTACTCTAGACAGGCTTTCTATTACCCTCATATGTTCTCATTATTAGGATAGTTCAAAATGTAGTTATTTCTCTAACTAAACTCATTATTAGGATAGTTCAAAATGTAGTTATTTCTCTAACTGTTTGTGGTGAGCTTCATGAGGTGAGCTGTAACTTCCAGCCCTTCTCTCTTTTGTGTCTGAAAATTATTATTGCAAGAATGTCTTTCATTTTTCTTAAAACCCATTGATGAGTGAGACCATTCTGCATTTTTCTCTTTCTCTCTCTGACTTATTTCACTCAGCATAACAGATTCCATGTACATCCATGTATAAGAAAGTTTCATGACTTCATCTCTCCTGACAGCTGCATAATATTCCATTGTGTATATGTACCACAGTTTCTTTAGCCATTTGTCTGTTGAAGGGCATCTTGGTTGTTTCCAGAGTCTTGCTACGGTAAATAGTGCTGCAATGAATATAGGTGTAAAGAAGGGGGTTTTGTATTGTATTTTTGTGTTCCTAGGTTATATTCCTAGGAGTGATATAGCTAGGTCATATGGGAGCTCGATTTCCAGTTTTTGGAGGAATCTCCATATCGCTTTCCATAAAGGTTGAACTAGACGGGCAATCTCACCAGCAGTGGATAAGAGTTCCTTTCTCTACACATCCCCGCCAACACTTTGTTCTCATTCTTTGTAATGTGTGCCAATCTCTGTGGTGTGAGGTGGTATCTCATAGTTGTTTTAATTTGCATCTCCCTGATGATTAGTGATGTGGAGCATTTTTTCATGTGTCTTTTGGCCATTTGTATTTCTTCTTTGTCAAAGTGTCTGTCCATTTCTTCTCCCCATTTTTTGATGGGATTAGGTGTTTTTTTCTTGTAAATTTCTGTCAGTGCCTTGTATATTTTGGAGATATGAGCTGCGTCATTAAGCTATTCAGGTAGACCCCTTCTTCCTCTTTGATTTGTGCTTGCAAAGCTATAAATTTTTCTCTCAGGACTGCTTTTGCTGTGTCCCATATGTTCTGATGGATTGTGTCTTTATTATCATTTTTTTTTCCAGGAAAGTTTTGATTTTTTCTTTGATTTTATCATGGACTCACTGGTTATTCATTATGAGGCTGTTTAACTTCCAGGTGTTAAAGTGTTTCTTCTGTGTCCCTTTGGAATTTACATATAATTTCAGAGCCTTGTGGTCAGCGGAGGAAGCCTGCAAAATTTCTATCTTCCTGATATATATATATATATATATATATACTAGGCCTCTTCCATTTCTCTTCTCAGGTCTATTATATTCTTGTTGGTTTCAGTTTGGTTGACTTATCCAGTGTTGACAAAGCCATTTTGAGGTCCCCCACAATTATTGTGTTGTTATTGATATTGTTTTTCAGATTTGTCAACAATTGTATTAAATATTCTACTGGCCCCTCATTCAGGGCATATATGTTTAGGAGAGTGATTTCTTCCTGCTGTACATATCCCTTGTTTAATACAAAATGTCCATCTTTGTCCCTTATTACTTTCCTGAGTATAAAGTTTGCATCATCTGATAATAGTATGTCCACTCCAGCTTTTTTTATGGGTGTTGTTTGCTTGGATACTTTTTCTCCAGCCTTTTATTTTGAGTCGATGTTTGTTCTGACTATTCAGGTGTGTTTCTTTTAGGCAGCAGAAGTTTGGATTGAGTTTTTTTGATCCATTTAGCCACTCTATCTCTTAACTGGTGCATTTAGTTCATTGATTTTGAGAGAAAGAATTGTCCTGGGATTTAATGCCATCTTTACGTCGAAGGAGAGTTGAATTTTTACCTTCACAAGAATCATTTTCAACAGGCTAGTTTGTAGAGAGAAATGAAACAATTAGATGGCAGTTCAGGAGGAAAAAATGAGAAAGAATTAAGACAGTAAGCATGGTTAATCTCTAGCAAGAGGTAATTATTAAAGAGGTTAAAAATTCCTTTCTGTTGTGGTGTATATATTAAGGTATATTTCTTTTGGTAATATGATTAAGGTAAAGTGTGGAATATGTCTTAAGTTAATATGATTGCTATACTTTTAAAAATCTAGTTTTAAAATTTTATGTTTTAAAAAATACTTAGTAAGCACCAAATATAGTTATTTCTCTTTTATGCTTTCTAGTAGGGATATGTTATGCTTGAACTCATTAGTTTTAGAGACTTTTGGAGAGATAGTAAAATGGGTAAGTTTCATGTGTTGCATGTTGCCAACCGATTTTCAATCCCTTTTATTCCATATGGTTCCCAAACCCCACTGCCAAGAGTGATTCCTGAGTACAGATCTAGGAGTAACCCCTGAGTATTGCTGGTGTGGTGTGAGGATTTTGGGTGTGGCCCAACATATATATCAGGTTACAAAATCAGTAAATATTAGAACTGTATCTGACTACTTAAGCTTTAAATACTTAAAACCACCTTTTAAACTATGCTGTTTTATAATTAATGTCTTATTTTGTTTCTTACTTGCATATATGAGATCTGAGAAAATAGAAGTTGATTCTTGCGGCATATTGTAGCTCTAGAAGTTGCCCATGAGATAATCAAAGGTCCTGGTTGAGTGTAGTGAATAATATTTTTTTAAATATAGTGTCTGTCACAAGAATGCTCTTAACCATGGGATAAACTATACCATTCCAATATGGTTTACATTAGATGGATCACAAGTTAGGAAATTCTAGAAATGCCAGACTAAGTAAGTTAACTTTTTAAAATATAAAAATAGGGGGAATTCCTCAAGTTGCAGAGCACATGCTAGTGTTGGTACGGAATTTGGTCCCTAGCACTGAATTCCTTCCATGAGCTACTAAGTAGCTCTGGTAGCCACTGAGCACTACTGTATGTAGCTCCTTTGAAAAAATTAAAGAAAAATTTGTGAAATAAATTGACCATTCTCTAAAACTTGAAAATTTGTCAAGATACATTTAGTTAGTTTTTATATTTCAATTATTCTTTTTATTTGATCTGGATTTATAAGAGATATTTTAATTTTAGGGCCAGAGAGAAAGCACAACAGCTAGGACACTTCTTCTGTATGCAGATGTCCTTAGTTAGATTCCCAGCATTTTGTATGGTCCCCTGAGATCATCTAGGAGTTATTTGTGAATGTAGAGCTAGGAGTAACCCATGAGCAATGCTGGTTTTGACTTCCACCCTAAATTTTTAAAATTATGTGTCAGAGAGCACAGAGGAAAAGGTGCTTATTTTGCAATACAGTCAATTAGTTTAATCATCTACAGCACAACATGTGTATGGTTCTCCAGCACTGCCAATGGTTACTGCTGAACATATGGCCAAAAATGACCTCTGAGCACTTCCAGGTGTGAATCTCACCCCATTCCACAAAGTATTTACTAAATCTTTTGAATTAAATTCAGTATTAACAAGAAAATCTATGAAGTATGGGCCTTGCAATATTCTTTGGACACTAGCATTTATAAATTTTTATCATATACTTAGGGAAAATGACAGCAATATAAAATGTTAGTTATTACTATATGTGTAAGATATCTTTCAATGGCATCATTGTTGCTTTTTAAAATTTTATAATCATAACTAATCTGCTATCAAATTTAGAGGACAGAGAATTTTCAAACCAATAGAATTGGAAGGAAACTGGAAATACAGAATATTTTGAACACATGAGGCTGCTAGGATGCCCTTTTGAATTATAGAAGATAATGGCATCGTACTTGAAAGGCAAGTCATATGTACTATACTTGTCTACAATCAGAAACCATATTTCTTTTCAATCTTGCCTTTATTGAACCCAGAGTGCTCCATAGTTTCTGCAATGTTTATGCCATCTTTCACTGTATGAAAAACCACATTTGCCACCTGACATCCAGTTCTTAGCTTTCTAGATAAAATTGTGGTAACCACTTGAATTTGGTTTATCATTTGTTTTGGGCAAGATGCCAGGGCCTTGTATGCTTCAGGATGAAAATCTCAACTACCAGTTTCTTACCATACATTGACTTGATACTGGAGTGATTATTACAAGTGAGGTCACCAGACTAGCAAACTAATCCTGGAACAGTTCTGTGAAAGCAGCAACTTTAATAACAAAATTCTTTTTCCTTACCACTCAGAGGATGAAAATTTTCTGTCTTTGAACCTTTGTAAACATCTTGCTTGAAAGGAATGCAGCTCAAAGTCTTTTTAAAGACTTTGATATCGAAGAACATAGGTTGATTGTGGATGCACTTTTTGGATTTTGATGATGACTAAAAATAAAAGGAGAGAAATGATACAATATAATTTATAGTTGCAGTTTGTTTTTGAGGAAAAGACATGGCTGACTTTTAGGAAGTCTTCTAATGGTAAATTCCAAAAGCAGGAGTTTCTTTAATAAAAGTAGTAGTAGCTCGTTTTTTGGTCTGGAACTTACATGCCTTCTTTTGAGTTCACTTAGCTTTGGGCTTGTTCTGCTTTTTGAAAATATGTAGATGTAGTTATGTTTTTGAGCAAAATTGTGATGTATATAGGCACTTCTTTTTAAAAAAGTAGATATTTTTGTTGTTGCTGTTGTTGTTGTTGTGTATGTGTGTGTGTGTGTGTGTGTTGCGTGTTTGTGTGCACGATTTTGGGCCATATCTGGCACTGCTCAGTGCTTACTCCTGGCTCTGTATTCAGGAATCACTCCTGGCAGGCATGGGGAACCACATGGAGTGCTAGGGATCAAGTCTGTGAGGCAAGCACCCATCTGCTATTTTGCCGCTCTAGCCCTACTTCTTCAAGTAATTTTTAGCACAGTATTTCAATACCATGTCTTTTCAGTCCTGTAACTAAGAATTAATGTTAGAAAGTTAGGTTTCCTGACTTGCTGACATGTCCCTAAGGCTTTGTTATTGGTTTTTAATATTTTTTGTTTAATTAAATATTTGTCCAAGCTATTAAATATTTATGGTCTATCCATTACACAGTTTCTGTTTATTTTCAAGTTCACTGTTTCTGTTGTGTCCACTTAGTGATTTTTATTATTTTACTATCCATCTAAAATTTCCAATTGGTTCTCTTTTATATCTTCTATTTCATCATTAGGCCTTTCATTTTTTTCTTCATTCAGGTGTTTTTTCCTACCGTATTCTACAATTGGCAGCCTATTTAGATGATACATTGAGCATGAATAAATAATAACCTGTGGGGCTGAAGAGATAGTACAAGGGGTAAAGTGCTTGCTTTGTATGCTGCCAGACCTCAGTTTTATCTTTAGTACTTCATATGGTCTTCCAAATACCACCAAGAGTGACCTCTGAGCATAGAGCTAAGAGTTATCCCTGAGCACTGCCAGCTATGGCAGAAAATAATGGAAAAATAATAGTAGCTAAAGTCAGGTCACCATTGTTTAATACCCATTAAATTTTAATAAATTCTTTGATTAATTTTTCTTTACTCATGTTCATATGCATGAATATTTTCTACTTCTGCATATGAAGTGCCAAGGATGAACCCAAGATCTATAAATGCATGCTATCACATATCTTTGAGCCACATCCCCACCTTCTCTGTACTTTTTCAAAAGCAAAATTGGGAAGCCATAGAAATAGCATATAGTTTAAGATGCTTGCCTTGCATGCAACTAACTCTAAAAGAACCAGTTTTGGTCCTCCATGCACTCACTGCCAGAAATGACTTCCTGAGTACAGAAACAGGACTAGTCTTTTAGCACCATAGGTGAGGCACAACACTAAACTAACAAAAAAACTGAATTGTATTATGCTAGTTATCTATGTTTACTTCTTTGACCAACATTATACTATGAATATCTTCTGGCCCTATTTAGATTATTTTTCTATTAGCTAAAATAAAATTAGAAAAATAGAATAAGAATAAAAAATATAAGATAACACAATAGAAAGGAGTTGTCAAAAGTGAGTTTTCTTGGTGCCAGAGATAATAAAGAAAGCAGGACACTTACTTTGCGTGTGGCCAACCTGAGTTCAATCCCTGGCACCAGGAATGATTCCTGAACAAAAAGCTTGGAATCATCCAAGTATAGCTAGGTGTGGCCCATAAACAACAACAACAACAACAACAACAAATTTTTGGGATTCTTCAGGATGTTGCAAAAAAAATAAAGGATAAATTATAGGAATCTGAGGGAGTAGAGATGATCAAATGACCAAAGAGTAAAATTACAAGCTATGAAAAGATAATAAATTTAAGGTACTGAAGAAGGCCAACTCCACCAATTTAACTACACTGAAATGATTGAGTGTAATGTCATTCATTAGCTTTTCTAAAAAGGAGAAATTGTTTTCCTCTGCTGCTTGTAAATTCAAGAGCCAAGCATTCTGTTCTATAGTTACCTTGTTTTGTTCTTACTCTGTTTGCTTTGTTCTTTGAAACAAAGGAATATAAAATAGAACTAAGTATCCAAGGGGCAATTGAAAAGAGGATAAAAGTTGAATAATAAGATGTATCACTTAGCAGTCTCCTGGACCAGCTGTTTAATTCAGCTTGCCAGGTTTGAGGTATTTGCTATGTGTAATCTAGAAGATGTTCTGTAGTTGAGAATGAGATTTAATGAGAATACTTTGTGCGGTGGTTTGAAATTAGAGATAAAAGATCAGGGATGAAAGTGCCTCCTCCTTAAAAGTTAAGGAAGGAGATACTGAAGTCAGAATAAATAGCATTGGTCATGCTACTAATATGGCCATGTTACTGAGAAGGGGTGTGAAACAGATAGCTTTCAGAACAGTAGTTTTACAAACTTTTAATGACAAGGATAATGGTACCTTAAGTGGTCCCAGTATGCAAAAAAGATAAGAGATCCTTTGGTGGAAATAGGAACCGTGTGCACTAGAGCCATAACCTCTGCCACTTCCCTTCTTGTCATTTACCATGACTAAAGGTACCCTGTGGGCTGAAGTGAAAGTACAGCAGGTAGGGATAAAATTCCGCTCACTCATGGCCTACTCTGATTCAATCCCTGGCAACTATGGTTCTCCAAGCCCTCCAGGAGTGATCCCTCGTAAGATCCAGAAGTAAGCCTTGACCACTCCTGTTGTGACCAAAAAAACAAAACAAAGGTATCCTGTACCTTGCAGAATATTTAAAAAAGTAATGTCTACCAGTAACAGGCTTTGAAAATAGTCTTTTGCCTTTTAAGTATCTCAATACGAGCACATGGTAAGTCATTCATGTGGTAGAAAAATATTTGTAGTGAAAAATAATTCTCCCATCTTAAATTCCAATTCTCCTGTCCATTTACTTGTAAATAATCAGTTATCAAGTATTTAAATATTTTTCCAGAAATACTTGAGCTTAGAAATATATGGCTATATTTGTTTCTTTTTTTTTTTTTTTTTTTTTTTTTGGTTTTTGGGTCACACCCGACCGTGCTCAGGGGTTACTCCTGGCTCTATGCTCAGAAATCGCTTCTGGCAGGCTCAGGGGACCATATGGGACACCGGGATTCGAACCACCGACATTCTGCATGAAAGGCAAACGCCTTACCTTTATGCTGTCTCTCCGGCCCCTATATTTGTTTCTTAATAATATATTAAAATCTTGCTATTTTAGTGATTCCTACAGTATTCTTTATATTTAATAAATTACTATACATATACCTCCCTCATTAATGACAGCTCTTTAGTATTCTTTATTGTTTTTGTTTTTGTTTTTCCGGCCACACCCATTTGATGCTCAGGGGTTACTCCTGGCTAAGGGCTCAGAAATTGCCCCTGGCTGGGGGGGGACCATATGGGACACCAGGAGATCGAACCGTGGTCTTTCCATGGCTAGTGCTTGCAAGGCAGACAGACACCTTACCTCTAGCACCACCTCCCCGGCCCCAGCTCTATAGTATTCTATTTACAATTTCTTATTGATGAAATATTAGGCTTTTAAAAATCTTGCCATACTGGTAAGATAAAATTTTTATATAAAAATATTATCTTTATGCCTAAAATGTTCTAATTGGGTAAATAAAAGACAGTATTTTTTTCAAGTTTTTTTCTTACTCTGGTCTTTTTCCTTCTTTTTTTGGCGGGGTGTTAGACAGATGTCTCTCTCCTGCACTTCCCTCCACTCTTTCCCTTTTCTCGATACCCTTCCTCACCCCTCTTTTTTTCCTTTTCTTTTTCATTCTTTCCTTTCCTCTCTCCCTTCTCTTCTCACTTCCTTCACAGGGCTGCATACATGCAAAAGAGCACACAGTCTGCCACTGACCTACATGTTAACCATTATTTCTTCCATAAGAATTGTACTGATTTCCTTGTAAGCACTGGTTTTATCCCTCAGTGAAATGGAGTTTTTATCTTACTTCATCAGGTATATAGTATATATGGATTGCCTACCTAAACTAACATGACTTGTATTTTTGTTCTGCTTTATTTTCCCAGGACATTATGTATAGTTTTCATCTGCTACCCAGAAATATCTTTTAAAATTTTGGTTAACTTTTTCTTATTTTTCTTAAACAATGCTTTAATTATTTTTGTTAATTCTGTTGGACCCTTTGTATTATAGAAGAAATAGTTAACCAGACACTTACATCCTTTTTCTATTGGTATATCCCTTTCACAGATTTCACAATATTTTATATTCATAAAATCTCCCTATAGTTGATCCACACTTATTAAATAGTGCTCAAATATTCCTTCTGCATATTTTCTCATATTTTAAAATAACCGTCTCCTTAGATATTTTATTGCAAAGTAATGCTTAATCCTGTGGATAGACAAGAATACTCCCTGAATAGATTATTTACTAAGTAGTATTAAAGTCAGTGCTTTACTGATGGATAATGTTCTCATCATGAAGTCTCCTGAGATATATAGATAAGACAAGAGTAAATCTTTAAAAGATTTAACAGAAATCTGTAATTTAGCATGATACACATTTGGAGGCATAACTAAGACCATTGAAAGAAGGATAAGAAAAAGGTAGAATGAAATTGTTAAAATACATTAACACACTATGGAGGTTTTTTTTATATAACTATCAGTGGAAAACAAACGTAAATTGTGGGATATTTGATTCAATATCATCATTTTTCAGATAAAAATTACTATTTGTGGTGACTTGTTCTAGATCACAGGGTTAGTGTACCTAATTGCCAGTCCATATTTGTTTGGTGATATAATTATTTAACTGCTTACAAGGATAGTTAAAATGTCAAGCAGCAAGGAAATTTTATGTATTCATATTTTAAAATTCAGTATGACTTAAAGTGACTTTCAGGAAATATAAGTAAATAAACAATAAAAAGAATTGCTTTTTTTTAAATAAACATCAGAGCAATTTTCCTTTCCATCTAAGAAATTGTTTATTGCTTGTTTTTTTTTATTTTGCCACCTAGTATCCTAAACTATTAATTTCTCAAATGTTCAATTGTTTAGAAATTATCTAAACAGTAGTTATGTGAAAACAATGGTCACAGGTGAGAGAAATAATATCTATAGGCATTATAGTACTTTACTTGCACACTGCCAAATCTCATTCAATCCGCAGCATTGCATATGCTAAGCATGATCAGGAATGAGGAGTGAGCACTGAAAGCAGCACCAGGAGTAAGTCCCGAGCATCTCTGGCTGTGGCACCTCCCACTAATTATTGAAAATCTTAGAAAAGAGTGAACTTATTGTTCTTAATGTTTATTCAATACCTGAAAAAAAGCAGTATAGTTACTATATACTGTTGTTGTTCCTAAGTATATTTTTTAACTTGTGATTATATTATAAAAGAAAAGTGCAAGTAAATTGAATCTGCTTTTTTTAATCTTTTACTTCCACAAATAACCTTTGTTGTTATTAGTGTATATAAAGACATCTATGAGGAAAACTTCCAGAATATGTGTATATGTATATTATATGTATTGGTACATAGAACATATGTTTATTTTTTTATCTGCCTTTTGAACCATCATTACACAACTTTCTTTTTGATGCTTGGGGAATTGAGCAGTAGGAACACAGGGCAGCTGATAGTGTTTACCTTTCTTTGCCAAATATCTTGCCCTTTCCTGTTTGCACCTGTTCAGTATTACACCTAGCAGCTGTCAGTGTTCATAAACTCTTTGGTTACACAAAAAGGAACATTTGATATGCATGAATTTAATCTATTATTATTAACAACTGATCATTGAATCTTTGAGGGATATATAATACCTCGAGGGAAGAAGTTGTTATTCTGATTTGTATCTGTTTTTAGAATAGTTAATGATAGGTAACAATTTAATAAAATATGGTAAAATTATAGATCTAGTATGAATGTCAGTTGCATATATCAAATATTTTAATTTTTAACAAATAGGAAAAAGTATAAAATGGATTCTAGAAGTATATGGTACAAAAGATAGGTTGAATGTGATTATTATTTATCGAAGGAGCTTTGAGTTAATATTTTGAATAACTTTTATAGTAGTAATACAGAATTACTACTTAAGAAAAATTTTTGTTTGATAGATATTTTAAATCATGATTTTTTTTTTTTTTGGTTTTGGGAGCCACACCCAGTGATGCTCAGGGGTTACTCCTGGCTATGCGCTCAAAAATCACTCCTGACGGGATCAAACCAAGTGTCCTGGATCAGCCATGTGCAAGGCAAATGCCCTACTGTTGCACTATCACTCTAGCCCCTAGAGCATAATTTCTTTCTTTGTTTGTTTGTTTGTTTGTTTGTTTTGGTTTTTGGGCCACACCCATTTGACACTAAGGGGTTACTCCTGGCTATGCACTCAGAAATTGCCCCTGGCTTGTGGGGACCATATGGGACGCCCCCGAGGGATCGAACCGTGGTCCGTCCTAGGCTAGCGCTTGCAAGGCAGACACCTTACCTCTAGCGCCACCTTCCCGGCCCCTAGATCATGATTTCTTAACTGTATCACTACTAACCCTGTTTAATGACATCCCTAGACTGTTCTCAATAGCACTTTCTCAAAGTGAACATGAAAAATATCTCAGAATGTCAGGTGTTTTCCTAGGGGATGAGTAAGGCATCATAAAGTTACTCCTGGTTAAGGGCTGTTGTTTTAGATAATAGAAAAAGATCTATAATGATGAATTTTTAAGGTAACTTATCATCACCTATACATTTTTCTTCCATTTTCCTTATCAAAAATGTATTTTTCACTGTAGTCTTACATATGAATTTTTAGTTCTGATCATAATCATCCCACCCCATCACTGTATTAACTAAGAATTTGAAATTTCACATTCGAAAATGTGTTTTTGCCGGCGAGGTGGCGCTAGAGGTAAGGTGTCTGCCTTGCAAGTGCTAGCCAAGGAAGGACCCCGGTTTGATCCCCCGGCGTCCCATATGGTCCCCCCAAGCCAGGGACAATTTCTGAGTACTTAGCCAGTTGTAACCCCTGAGCATCAAATGGGTGTGGCTGAAAAAGAAAAAGAAAAAGAAAAAGAAAAAGAAAATGTGCTTTTGTGAGTAGCCTTGAAATACCTACTAATTGATATTTTCTCAAGATTTGTTTCTGCTACTCGTGAGAATCAGGTTATTTGGTTAATTGATTTTGACCTATGGCTTCTGGACTGATTTTAGCAACAATGAATCAGTTGGTGGTGGTTTGAATCTGTAAAGAGTCAGAATGGGAGGCTACTAGGAGTTGAAGAACCAGATCTGGATGCTACTACCATAACTGAAATTGAGGCTTCGGTAGAGGTACTTTTTTTCCCTACCATTTTTATTGAGGCACTAGGATTTACAATACTGTTAAACATTTTGTGCACACTTTAAATATATTCTTTGGCTTGCTTGTTTGTTCGGGGCCACACCTGACAGAACTCAAGGCTTACTCCTGGGTCCTCACTCAGGGATTACTCTAGTTGGGGCTTAGGGGGCTCTATATGATAGATGGGGTTGAACCCAGGCACAATACTCACTCCACTATCACTCCATCCCTAAATATTTATTCCTAAAAAGCCTGAAAAATCAAAAATTTTTTGGTTTATTTTGGGTCACACTCGGCAGCACTCAGGGGTTACTCCTGGCTCCACACTCAGAAACCGCCCCTGGCAGGCTCGGGGGACCATCTGGGATGCTGGGATTCGAACCAATGACCTTCTGCACAAAAGGCAAATGCCTTACCTACATGCTATCTCTCCGGCCCCGAAAAATTAATTTCTACCAATATTTATGTCGTACTCCTGAAAACTAGTAATAACTAGTGATGGTAATTATATTTTTACTGGAAATCAATGTACTATTTAAGCTCAAAAACATTTTACCATTCTGGTAGTTATATGACTATAAGACTTTTGTTTCTAATTCTTTACACAGCTGTCCAAAATGATGTATTACCATACCAAGCATAACCTATAAATAAATATGATTCTGAAATATTTATATGAAATTAAAATCTAAAAATACCCAAAGTTTCTTTTTCTGCTACACATACACATGGATAATTATAAAAAACAGCTGTTCACTTATTAAAAATAAGATTTGATAGTTATTGAACTCTAGGTACTCAACACTTTAATTTTACTTCTGAGGAAATTGAAATTTTGCTGGTTTTGTATTTGGTTACGGGGTTATGTTCACTAAGCCCCAGATAGCTTCAGAGCACAGATAACAACTAGTACAGTATAATTTGCATTTTCATTTACTCAGGTCTGTCTGTACATGCTTAAACCCTAGTGCACACGTACCTTTATTCTTTTTTTTTTTTTTTTTTTTTTTTGAGTTTTTGGGCCATACCCTGCAGTGCTCCTATCTCTATGCTCAGATCAGAAATCACTCCTGGCAGGATCTGGTAACCATCTGGGATGCCGGGGATTGAACTCGAGTCCATTCCTGCATGCAAGGCAAATGCCCTAGTGCTGTGCTGTTATTTCGGTCCCTAACACACGTATCTTTTGAATGCTTAATAAGTTCATGTTTTCTGCCTCACTTTGCTATTTATTTGAAAGTAAGTGTACACTCTAAGCAAGTTAACATTCTAGCCCAGCTTTTTCTTGTTTTTAATAACTTACATAGCTATATAGTAATAAAATATTTTGAAAATTGAAATATTAACATTGGTATAATGCTATTAGTTTAAGCTACAGACTTAAATGAATTTCACCAGTTTTTCTGTAAATGTACTTTTTCTGTTTCACATGGAGGACCATCCTCATATTCCAGGTCACATTTTACTTTCCTGCTACTTTACTACTTTAGTTTTCAATTCCTCAGTCTCCCCACCCACACCTCCGCCCAGTGACCATGATAATTGAGAAACACCAGTGAATTATTTTGTGTATATGCTCCTTTAATTCACTGGAATAAAAGTTAGGTGCTACCATTGAAAGTTATAACAGTATTACAAATTGATCCTTATTGATCTAAATTTTGAAAATCCCATTTACCTTTGTGTTATAATAAACAATGAAGTAAATTTGTGTTTGCAGGTTGGCAGGCTAGGGTGGTGAGTGGGAAAATGGGACAGAAAACAGGAAGGATGGATATGTGTTTGAACATTTAATGCCTAAAACAACTGTATTTTAAACAACATGGTAAATTGCAGTGTTAAAATAAAAAATATCATGTAAATTCAGATGTTAGGGGGAAGAATATCAGAAAGATGATAAGCCTTTTATTTACTTTTTCAGAAACATTTTTGGGATATTTTTTGGGTCACAATTGGCTGTGCTTAAGGGTTATTCCTGGCTGTGCACTCAGAAATCATTCCTGGCAGTGGTTGGGATATCCTATGAGATGCTGGGAATCACAGCTGGATCAGCCACATACATAGCATGCACTCTATCTATTATTCTAAACTTCCTGCCCTGTGAAAGACATTTAAGCACATCAAATGATAATTATATTGACATGTTTTAGTACAGGTGATATATTTTCTCTACTGTAAAATTACTTTCCTATTTTAGTTTATTTATATATTATTTAACAGATTCTTTTGAGATCATGCACATGTCTTTTTTCCCCTCCCCTTTCATTTCCTCTTCCCCCTTCATATATTTTTTTTCATAATTTTTCACCTATTGTTACTAGCATTCCTTGGTAAAAAATATTTTGAAACCCTTATTATTTTCATTTATAATTCTTACCATTGCAATATGATAAGTAAGACACTGATTCCTTTGTGTTATTTTTCAAAAATGCAAAGCATTACATTCTTACCTTTAATTTTTATGTTGATGGAAAGAATTCCCTTGAGAGCTATGTTTATGCTTTAGCAGGGGAAGTAGTAAGCTAAATACATGAAATCAGCATTTTGCTTTAAAAGAACATTTTGAAAAGTTAATACTTGCATAAATTATATACATATTATTTATGTATTATAAAAAATAATTCAAGCATAAAGCAATCTATTCTTGTAACAGTAGAATGATAATTTTAATGAGAATGATTTATAAGTAAATATATGCATATGTATATGGCCAAATTTAACTTCAACTTAAGAAAAAATTATGAATTTAGGACTAATAAAAAAGAGAAGTTACTTGATGAACAAGGAATATACATTGCCACCCATGAGATCATTTTGGCTAAAGCATTAAGTTCCTTTTCACTTAAAGGAAGAAAAAGAACTAAGAATAAGAGAGGAAGCAGACAATGGAAAAAAACCACCACCACCAAATTCATACTACTGGTTCTGATTTCCTTCTTTCTTGTTTCCAGTTAAAAATAAGTTTTTCAATGTCTGGTACTTTTTTTACAGAATAGATTGTCAAAAGTAGAGTGCAGGATCCAAGTTCATGTATTACTTTTTTAAAAAAATATATTTTTATTTTAGATATATTTATTTAAGCACCATGATTACAAACATTTATAGCTGAGTTTGCGTACACTCCCCCTTCAGTGCAATGTCCCCATCTCACTCCTCCCCCAACCCCTGCCTTTCTTCGAGACAGGCATTCTATTTCAGTCACTACCTATCATGATAATTGTTGGTGTAGTTATTTCTCTAACTGCACTCACCACTCTTTGTGGTAAACTTCATATCATGCTTTGGTCCTTACAGCCCTCTTCTCTATTTTCTCTGGCTGTTATTACAATAAGTCTTTTATTTTTCTTAAATCCCACAGATGAGTGAGACTATTCTAAATCTATCTCTCTCCCTCTGACTTATTTCACTTAGCATAATAGTTTCCGTGCCCATCCATGGAGAGGAAAATTTCATGACTTTACTTTTCTTGACAGCTGCATAGTATTTCATTGTGTATATGTATCACCGTTTCTTTAGCCACTCATCTGTTGTTGGGCATCTGACTATTATAAAAAATGAATTGCAATGAACATGGGTGTGCAGAAGGCATTTTTGTTACATGTTTTTGTGCTCCTAGGGCATATCCTTAGGAGTGGTATTGCTAGATCACATGGGAGCTCAATTTCCAGGTTTTTTGAGGAATCTTTATATTGTTTTCCATAAAGGCTGGACTAGACAGCATTCCCACCAGCAGTGAATGAGAGTTTCTTTCTCTTCACATTTCCTCCAGCACTGATTTTTATTGTTCTTTGTAATGTGTGCCAGTCTCTGTGGCATGAAATGATACTTCATTGTTGTTTTGATTTGCATCTCCCTGATGATTAGTTAGATGGAGCATTTTTTCCTTTTTCATGTGCCTTTTGGATATTTGTGTATCTTCTTTGAGGAATTGTCTGTTCATTTCTTCTCCCCATTTTTCTTTTAATAAGGTTAGAAGTTTCCCCCCCCCCCTTTTTTTTTCTTTTAGGACCACACCCAGTGACACTCAGTGGTTACTCCTGGCTAAGCACTCAGAAATTGTTCCTAGCTTGGGGAACCATATGAGACACTGGAGAATTGAACCATGGTCCATCCTAGGTTAAAGAGATAAACTTAGAGTTAATTGCATATTTTTTCCCAAACGTAGGATTATTATTTTTGAGTTCTTATGTGACATGCATTCAGCAAAGTGCTTCTGTATATGTCAACAAGCTTATTTTACTATGGAATATAAAGGTATGTTTTTAGTTCTATTATTAAAAATACATTACATTATTTTTCTGTTTTTTTTTCTGGTCTTTTTTATTTGATGCAAACTTTCAAACTTTGCAATGTGTGAAGCATGTGCTCAAACTCTAAGGCAACTTCCTAGCTCTAAATAGTATACTTATATGCCAAGATCAGCACAATGGCTAAGGCACATCATGTTCCCATCTTGGGATTGATTTCAGGTACCAGTTTATCTTCTGATCATCTAGTACAGCCCAAGTGGCCCTGGGCATCACTGGGATGACCCAGATATTTTTTCCATTGTAGGATCTGAGCAGCATTACATTCGTGAGCCCTTGTGCTAAATTATTCTTGGCTGACTGAGAATTCCCTGTGGACTTCCTCCAAAAACCCAGCACCACTTGGGAGGCCCCACCACCATTTTTTTAAATGACACAATGAGGTTCTTCTCTAAACTCTAAACAAAAAATAGTGGGTTCATTTTTGTATTTAACAAACAGGAATTTTGTGTTTAAAATAGTAAATACATAAAAAGGTTGACCATGGGGCTTGCCATCACACAACCACTTTGTAAAACTTACTAGTGAAAATTTGGTGATCCATAAAACCTATCCTTTTAACATTAGTTCTTATAGCCATCAGTATCAACTATGCCTTTCTCTGATGAATGTTGATAAAGAGATAAAAGATTATGTGAGAATATGTATTTAACTCAATATAGTTATACTATCATCTATGGATGTGGTTGGCAGGAATGCCCGATATGTGAAAAGAAGATTTTTAATTGGAATCATGCACCTAACCCTTTTGTGCAGTTTATCAAAATGGCTTTGCAAGTGATGTTTTTTGTAAACTTGAGATTAGCTTTCTTAAATAAACCAATCGTGAGAAAAAATCATCTAAATAAACAGTTTTCATATTATTATTTATTCTTGCAATGTTACTTCACCACCATCAATGCAATAGTGTCAGAGACCCTTCACCACTGATCTTAAGATCCTTTATTTCTTCTTTCACCTGTTTGCCCTCCCAGCCCCCTAGTTACCACACTTCACTATTCTGTTGGCACTCTGGGTTTGTTTCCACTAGAAACTGTTATCTCCCTTCCTTTGCTACTTTATATTCCACATGTGAGCAAGCACATTCAGTAATTATCTTTTTCCTTCTGACTCACTTCACTTACCACAATACCCTCCAGTTTTATTCAGGTTGCATTGAACTGAATGATTTCATATTTTCTCATAATTTCATTATTCATACATCTGTTGTTGAGCACACAGGTAATTTTCAGACAGGGACTGTTATGAATAGTTCTGCAATTAACATATATCCTTGTGGATTAAGGTTTTAGTCTTCTTGAGGAAAATGTCTAAGTGGGGAATTGTTGGTTCCTGCAGAAGTTCTATACTTAAATTTTTAAGAGTCTACAGTTCTTTTTCCATCAGGCTGTACCCAGACAGCAGGCCTACCAACAGTGAATGAAAGTTCCTTTTTTTCACTACATACTCACCAAATGTGGTTGTTTCTGTTCTTTTGGATGTAGTCCATTTGTGTGAGATACCTGATTTCTTTTGTTCTGCACTTTTTATATCAGTGATGATATTTTTGATTAGTTGGCATTTAAACATTAATCTTAGCATTAATATTGCTCAGTTGCTAAAGAACCTGTCTAGTTTGTTTGAGGCCATTAGTTTTGTCCCTTGCACTACATTCTTTCTCTGCCTCAGCACCATGTGGTCTAATCACAATGTCCCTAAGCTTTTCCTTGCTAGGAGCCTCATTGACACCAGACCATGTGTCTCTCATGATTAATTAAATATATATGTGCGTAGTTAACTTCATTCTAGTGTTATTTGCAGTAACCAAGGTACTAATATTCCTGAACACCACTTAACCCAAGCAGCACACTTCCAGCCTAAGCATGAGCTTTCAGGCTGTACTTTGGATACAAACATAGCCAAAATTAACTTCTGCCTCCTCTCCACCCCACTGCCAGCTCTGCTGGATGAACCCTATAAAATAGTCATAGAAGTTAATCTATTATTATTTTAATTAGTCAGAATTTATAATTAAAAAAAAACTTTTCATTAAACTGAGTCCAGAGTGATAATGTGTCAGGTAGGACACTGACATAGGTAGAATACTTGCACAAGGTAGGATAACCTTGAACAAACTAACCTACATTTGATCCTGTCATGTCGTATGGTCTCCCAAGCCCCACCAATAGTTATACCTTAAGCACAGAGCCAGGAGTAAACCCTGAGACCCAGAAACAAACAAACAAATGAGATATATATTGATAATGTGATTGGCTATAGAATTTCATACTTTATGAACTTTCTTGTTCGTTAGTTTTTGGCTTTTTAGGTCACATAGTGGTGTTCAGGGCTTATTCCTAACTGACCTCAGAAATCACTGCTGGCAATACTCACGAGATCCTATGTGTAACACCATATGTGCTATATGTGAAGCAGGGTTGGTCACATGACATACAAAGCATGCACCTAACCCTTTTGTACAGAAGTCTTTATAGATTAAATGGTAAAAATTTCTTTGTGCCTTATTATACATTCATTTTTAATTAAATAGTATTTTTCCATTAATCGTATATTCCCTTTATTCTCTGTAGTTGTATATATATTTTTTAATTGTGCAAGAGCAAATGACCACCATCTAGCTTAGAATGTTTTCCTTTTTTATTGCTCTTTTTGGGGGAATCTTATTGTTTATTTGATCATAATTAAGATTAAACCTAGGGCTTCATAAATGCAAAGCATACTCTCAACCATTGACTTTAATCCCAAGCCTTGATTTTTTTTTTTTTTGTTTTGGTTTATTTGTTCAAATGGTTGGTTTGAGGGCCATACCCAGCAGTGTTCTTGTGTGGCTCCAGGTTCAGATTTCTCCTTCCAGTACTTGAAGGACCCTGCAGTGCTAGGAAATGACTTGGGATTTCTCCATGCAAAGTATGCACTCAGGATCATTTGTTCTACCACTGTGGCTTAACAAATGAGGTGTATTTTATTTTTAACAACAATATACAAATTATTGCATTAAACATAATGCCATAATATACTCAAAATAGCTAAGCAAATAAATATGTTTAAAAGTATTTTAGTCATTGTTAATGAGTCATACTAATTTTGAGATCATAGTTTAAACCTTACTCCAGTAAATCCTTTAAAAACGTCTTTGTCTGACTAAGAATGTGGGATTTCACTGTATTGGACATTAATGCATCAAATTTTTGGATATGTAAGCATATTACTATGTGTGTTTAGAGAACAGTATTGAGGTTCATTAAAATGTGTTGGTATTTTTCTGATTCATTAATATGTATTAATTGAATTAATGATCAAGTGATTTAGGAAGAATAAGTTGAAATACTAATTTTCCTGAGTTTGTGAAAACATACTTGCATGAAATTACTGTATTAAAAAAATACTCTGTGGGAAATAAGGAGAAATAATAGAATAGTAGAGCACTTGTATTGCAAGCATCCAACCTGAGTTCAATATTTAGCATGCCATATGGTCTCTGGAGCCCCTCTAGAATATTTATATTATGTAGTCACATACTTACATTATTTCACTTTACATTAATTTTATTCATAAATTAGCTGTTTATAAACCTGTTTTTAATTTTTACTTTTTGAAAGCGTAACGTATTTTGGGACTGGAGAGATAGTGTAGTGTGTAGGGTGCTTACTTCCACAAGGCCAACCCTGGTTCATTTCCCGGCACTCCATATGGTCCTCTGACCCACCACAAATGATTCCTGAGCTCAGAGCCAGAGTAATTCCTGAGTACTGCTGTGTGTGGCCTAGAAGTAAAAAGAAAAAAAGCATGGTGGTTTTTTAGATGATTCTTTTTTAACAATTCCAGTGTCAAATATGACATTTAACATTTTTCTTTCTCTATTAGATATGGAGTCTGGAGAAAGATTACCATCTTCAACAAACTCTTCTACACCACCAACTTCATCTGCTATACCTTCTGTGGCTTCATCAGTTTCAAAAGGCTGCCTTTCCACTGGAGCTGCTTCCCTTAGCTCTACAATCAACCCATGTGGTGAATACTCTATTGATTCTATTTTAAGCCATTTTCTTAATAATTTGCAGTTAGTATTTTATTTAATTCTAAATAAAAATATTATTGTTACTTTCAGAGACATGTTGAAAAATGTCTTGGTTAAACATTTGTTTTCTGTTTTCCTGGATTTTATCACACTGAGGGAGCATTGATTATTTGTTGCTTTTTTGAGGTTAGTTGTCTTTAAGAATTTTCTTTGAATTTATATTTATCTGACTATTTAAATGGATAAAATGGGTACCAGCAGAATCCTTGTAAACAATAGACTTTAAGAAGTAAAAAAAAAAATACAAAGGAGCCATTGGTGGTAAAATTAAGTACCAGTGCCATGAACACTTTGCCTAAATTTTGCTTCCAAAAATCTGAAGTGGTTTTGAGTAGTGAAATTTTCTACCAAAGTCCCAACTACTGATACAGAATATTTACTTAATGGAAAAGGTATTTTAAAATATGGAGCATGACATGTCTTTCTTTAAAAAATATAAGCTACTAAAACAAGAGCTTTTTTTAGAAGTGATGCCTCAATTTTGCTTATGCAGAAGGTATATTTTGTTGTTGGGAGTTCCACTCCCCAGAGCCCCTCAGTGATTACCTCTCAGCCACCAGAATCACACACTGTAGTGATGAGGAAGGGAGGTTATATGCACTCTGTGATCGACCTCAGCACCTAACACATGCAAGACATTTTACTCTACTACTTGAGATGCATCCCTCACCCTATTGAAGGTGAACAAGGTGAATAAAGAACTTTTCTTTGTCCATGAAGGTAGTAAAACACATTTCTTTGAGTTATTTCTTCCCTCACTCCTTCTCTCTCCTTCCCTCCATCCTTCTATTCCTCCCTCCATTTCTTTTTCCTCCTTACTACCTTATTTCTTTCCTTTCTACTTTCTTTCCTCCCTTCTTCTCCCCTCTGCATTTCTCTCTCATCTCTTTCCTTCTCCTTACCCACTCAGGAGGGATGGGTCTCTCACTATGTGGTACACAGGGTTTCCATGTGGTGTCAGGCATTGAAGTTGGTCACATTGCATGCTTGACTTATATTCTAACTTTTTGAGAGCTGCCCACCCATTGTTCTTTCTTTTTTTTATATTAAACATTATAAGGAAACTTTATGCCATTTGTTTGTTTGTTTTTGTTTTATTTGAGTCACACCCAGCAATGTTCAGGGGTTACTCCCGGATCTATGCTCAGAAATCGCTCCTGGCAGGCTTGAGGGACCACATGGGATACCTGCATTTGAACCACCATCCTTCTGCATGCAAGGCAAATGCCCTACCTACATGCTATCTCTCCGGCCCCATGTCTTATTTTTAACTTACATTATTTGTATATTTTATGTCATACAAATGATTTTTTCAAAATTAGTTTTAAATCGATGAAATGCATAGATATGGGGATTTTAACAACAGTATTACTTTTTAAATTATCATATATATTTCAATTTTATTTTTGTTTAATTCTTTTTATTATTTTGAATTAATAAAATGACAAAAATGAAGTGTTTTGGGACCAGGGAGATTGCTTGAATGGTAGAACATTTTTTAATCATGCCATAAGCCTTTAGTTTGATCCCTGACACCCCAATCCCATTATAAAATAATGGTTGTCAGGCAAGCAATAATACAGCAAGTAGAGCTTTTGCCTTGCATGTGATTGACCTGAATTGGATCCCTGGCAACCCCATATGGTCCCCTGCAGCCACCAGGCATAATCCTGAACACAGAGGCAGGGGTCAATTCTCAGCACTGTTAAATAAGCCCACTCCCCCTAACTAAACTGATGGATATTATTTTTTGTCAGAATAATTATCTGAAATTCTCTTAGTGATTACAAAATAACTAAAACATTACATTTAAAAAATGTGCCCTTTGTATACTCTTTGTACCCTGTATAATCTAAGTCATTTAACAACTTCATCCTTAATACTATTCATAGACTCTTCAGGAATAATGGTGCAGTGATTGGTGATTTACTTTATTACTTTGTTTAAGTGATGCATACTGTTGTACTTTCATAATTATTCTGTTTTTATAACTCCTCTTTTTTCCTTCTTTGTTATCTACACCTTTTGGCACATTGTAGTTTGCTATCTTATATTCTTTTGAATCAGTCTTTATTAGATTTCTAGAAAAGAATTATTTTAATGTCAGTAGTTCAAGAGCATTCTTGAGTACACAATTCTGAATGTTCCAGATGCTTTGCTATCACTTATTTATTACTTAGTTTTCTGAGTCAGGGACACACCAAATGCTTATAATTCTGTTTAGTCATATATCCTTTAATCTTGTATCACAAACATTATAAGTTCTATTCTTATTTGTTGGTAGTTGCAGAAGAGAATGGGATATATAGAAAGTGATTTTTTAAAATAACTGTCAACAGTGCTTTAAAGTGAAGACTTGTATTCCCTTCCAACATATAGTTTGATAGATAATGCTATTATTTTTGGCCTATTCAATGATAATTCATATCATTTTAAAATAAAATCACAGTAATTATGATCCTGACATTAATGGTCCTTAAAAAATTTATTTTTTTTTCTTATACAGAGACAGAAAATAGAACTTTCATTTCGAAAATGCCAAAACCTTAACAACTCTAATGACTTTGGCCATTCTGCTATTTAAAAAATCTATTTTAACTTGCCTTTCTTGTCCCTTTCATTAACTGTATGTCCATAAGCATTTCTCCATGTTATAAAATATGAAATTCAAACCTACTTTCAAAAGTAATATCTAATATCTTCGAAGTTATCTATTATCTTTGTATTAAAATTTTGTCAATATTTTAGGATTATACCTTCTTACAAATGACAGATAACTGCTGGCAGAGCACGCAAGACTCCAGATCAGTGATTTTTGACTTTGATATTTAAGGGAGATAATAGCATGGTCATTGTGTTGGTCGTGACTTACTAATGTCTCCCAAGTCCCAGAGGGCAATAGAGAGTGGGGGCTGGCAGGGGAGTTAGATTTTATACATGAAGTGGGTTTGTGTCCCAGATTAAGAACACTGTTTGAGAAATAAAACACCTTCATAGCATATAAAAGAAAGTTATCTTATCCATAAAGGATGCTCACTAAAAATACTATAGAAATTATTTGATTGAAGAGAGGAGTTAAAACTTTAAGTCTTGTAATATCTGGCAACAATGTAAGGAGGCAGCATAGTTAAATTAGAAAAACAAAGCTGCAATAAAAATTCATTAACTTAACCTGACTATTTGCATATATGGGTTTTGTTGTTCTTTTTTTTAGGGGGGATTGTTGTTCTTATTAGAAGAGTAGCATTTATTTTTCTCCTAATGTATGAGTTTTTAGAAAAGAATCCACCAGGTCAGGGAGATAGTATAACAGGAGTTCAGAGTTCAAACATAGGCATCAAATAATCCTTAACCCTCTACCTTCTTCTAAGCACTGCTTGGAAGATAAGTCCCAGCGACTTATCAGGCATAGCCACCCAAGCGTCATTCACTGAGTGTGGTCCAACAAATGAAACAAAAACAAAACAAATTTAACCTACTTCTAAAACATAACTTGAAATAGCTATAAATAAATATATCGACACAGTAGACAATAAATTGGAATATCAGTAAGTATAAAAGTTAGAGGTATTAAGGGCCAGAGCTATATAACACAGCCGTAGGGTGTTTGCCTTGCAGATGGCTGCCCAGGATGGACCTAGGTTTGATCCCCAGCTTCTCATCTGGTCCCCCCAAGCCAGGAGCGATTTCTGAGTGCATAGCCAGGAGTAACCCCTGAGCATCACCGGGTGTGGCCCAAAAATAAAAAAAATAAAGTTAAAGGTATCAGATGAAGAAAACCTCTATACTTTTAGAGGAATTTGATAAAATATACATTGAGGAAATCACAATATTATTAAGGCCTCATCTTAAGGCATGTGTCAGCTAAGGATGGGGTTAAATAAGAACAGAAAAATATGGCATATAGACACAAGAGTCCCTTTAGAGGTGATTCTTTTCATGCCATTATAGATCTAAGCATGGCAGATTTCTAGTTTTGTATTGGCCCATCTGAAGTGTGGTGCTTTTTACACACATGGCTGTAGGAGTTACATTATGCTGATCCACCTACAGCACTGGTTTTCAGAAAGGAGGGAGATCGCGGGGAAGGGAGAGTGCAAAAATTGCTGCCAGCTTATTTTGACTCGTTTTAAAAAGCTTTCACAGAAACCCCATCTGGAGATTTCCACATAGGTCTCTTTCATCAGAACTTCATAAGTGGTCATCTCAGCTTCAGGGAAGTATAAGAAAAATAGTTTTTAAGCAAACATGTTGCTGTCATGCAGAAAAAAGAGACTATTAGCAAGGAAGGAGGAGAGAATGGATAGGTAAGACCTGCTGTGGCTCAAAGGGTCAGAAACTCAAGGCAGAAACTATAGTCAGATTACTTCAGATTTTTTGAGTCATACTTTAGGAATGTAGGATATGGAATAACTAAAAACGGCCTTTAAAACAAAACTGAAAGACCCCAAACATATCTACTTTTTGAGAATTTAAATTATTTATTTCTTTATTAGTTTCATCTATAAAATAGGTATAATGACACCCATTTTGCAGCATTATAAGAATATAAGATAATGCTTGATATATAGTAGGTACCAGTTACATTGAAGTTATTATTTTTATTCATACTTCAAATTGGAGGAATATAAATTATCACACTTCTTTGAAAATTAGGACTCTAGCAGCATTTCAGTTTGGACAGGGGAAGCAGAACAGATTTTTGTAGTTACTTATTTTTGTCTGGGTAAGAAATTATCAATGTCCAGACTGAGGGATGGGTGATTATGGATGGAGACAGAAATAAAGTTCTAGATAGATTTAAGGAGTAGATTCTTTTGGTTCATAGTAATTAAACATGGGCATGGTTATATTTAGAGTTAAAGGATCTGCCTTGATTTGGGTAACTGGGTGGAGGGGTGATGTAATGGGAAATGTAAAGGACATGTAACTTTTAAAGGGTAAAAGGCCTGGTTGTCTTTTCATTTTTTCATATTGTGTTAAAATGAATAAGCATTCATATAATGTCTATATGTCTTTGCTGTTTGTTGATATTTAAAAAATGAGTTGTTTCTAACTTCAACTAATCAACTAACTTACTAATGAAAATATTATTATTAAGAGTATCAATGTGGACCCTAATAAATATAAACAGATATTTATGAAGTTGTCTTTGATTTTACAGTTGCACTAAATTATTTTCCTGAAAACCATGTATTAAAATTCCTGATGCATGGGACCAGAGAGATAGCAAAGCAGCAGGGCGTTTGCCTTGCACACAGCCAAACCAGGAAGGACAGTGGTTTGATTCCAGGTAGTTCCATTCCCGGCATCCCATATGGTCCCCCAAGCCTGCCAGGAGTGATTTCTCAGCACTGCCAGTATGACCCCCCCAAAAAAAACAAACAAAAATTCCTGATGCATTCATTAATTCTAGGATTTGTCAGACTTTTTAAAATCTATATAACATTGCTTCATTTAAGTACTTTTGTTGGCTACAGTTTTAAGTATATGAGGGGTGCTTAGACTCTAGTGCTCATAAGTAACTTCTGACAATGTTCAGGGCCCACATGCAGTACTTAGACTTGAATTGAATTGAGCTGCATATAAAGTAAGGCCATAAGCCCTGTACCATCTCCCACTCCCCAAGGTGCTTTCATTAAAGCTTTCAGGATTTTTATTTCATTGCTTCTTATAAGACTTAGGGATTTGGTACATATTTTTAATGGTTTTTTTTAAGTAAAATATATTTTATTTATTTATTTTATTTAAACACCTTGATTACATACATAATTGTATTTGGGTTTCAGTCATGTAAAGAACACCACCCATCACCAGGGCAACATTCCCATCACCAATGTCACAAATCTCCCTCCTCCCCACCCAACCCCCGCCTGTACTCTAGACAGGCTTTCTATTTTCCTCGTACATAGTTCAAAATGTAGTTATTTCTCTAACTAAACTCATCCCTATTTATGGTGAGCTTCATGAGGTGAGCTGTAACTTCCAGCCTGATCCACTTCTTTGAAGAATGTCATGGGTATCTTTAGGGGGATAGCATTAAATCTGTACAATGCTTTGAGGAGTATTGCCATTTTAATGATGTTAATCCTGCCAATCCATGAGCAGGGTATGTGTTTCCATTTTCGCGTGTCCTCTCTTATTTCTTGGAGCAGTTTTATAGTTTTCTTTCTATAGGTCCTTCACATTTTTAGTCAAGTTGATTCCAAGATATTTGAGTTTGTGTGGCACTATTGTGAATGGGGTTGTTTCCTTAATGCCCATTTCTTCCTTATTACTACAATTGGTGTATAGAAAGGCCATTGATTTTTGTGTGTTAATTTTGTAGCCTGCCACATTGCTATATGAGTCTATTGTTTCTAGAAGCTTTTTGGCAGTCTTTAGGGTTTTCTAAGTAGAGTATCATGTCATCTGCAAACAGCAAAAGCTTGACTTCTTTCTTTCCTATCTGGATTCCCTTTTTCTTGCCTAATCGGTATAGTGAGTACTTTCAGTGCTATGTTGAATAGGAGTGGTGAGAGAGGACAGCCTTGTCTTGTGCCAGAATTTAGAGGGAAGGCTCTTAGTCTTTCTTCATTGAGGATAATATTCGCCACTGGCTTGTGGTAGATGGCCTTAACTATATTGAGAAAGGTTCCTTTCATTTTCATCTTGCTGAGAGTTTTGATCAAGAATGGGTGTTGGACCTTATCAAATGCTTTCTCTGCATCTATTGATATGATTATGTGATTTTTATTTTTCTTGTTGTTGATGTTGTGTATTATGTTGATAGATTTACGGATGTTAAACCATCCTTGTATTTCTGGGATGAAACCTACCTACTTGATCATAGTGGATGATCTTCTTAATGAGGCATTGAATCCTATTTGCCAGGATTTTGTTGAGGATCTTTGCATCTGCATTCATCAGCGATATTGGTCTGTGATTTTCTTTTTTCGTAGCATCTCTGTCTGGTTTAGGTATCAAGGTGATGGTTGGCTTCATAAAAGCTATTTGGAAGTGTTCCCATTTTTTTCGATTTCAGGAAAGTCTTGCCAGGATTGGTAGTAGTTCCTCTTGGAAAGTTTGAAAGAATTGAGTAAATCCATCTGGGCCTGGGCTTTTGATTTTGGGCAAATATTTGGTTATCATTTTAATTTCATCAATGGTGATGATGGGGTGTTTAGATATGCTACATCCTCTTCATTCAACCATGGAAGACTATAAGAGTCCAAGAATTTATCCATTTCTTCCAGGTTCTCATTTTTAGTGGCATAGAGTTTCTCAGAGTAGTTTCTGATTACCCTTTGAATATCTGCCATATCAGTAGTGATCTCTCCTTTTTCATTCCTAATATGAGTTATCAAGTTTCTCTCTCTCTCTTTCTTTGTTAGGTTTGCCAGTGGTCTATCAATCTTGTTTATTTTTTCGAAAAACAAACTTCTGCTTTCGTCGATTTTCGGATTGTTTTTTGGGTTTCACTTCATTGATTTCTGCTCTCAGCTTTGTTATTTCCATCTGACTCCCTATTTTTGGGTCCTTTTGTTGAGCACTTTCTAATTCTATGAGCTGCATCATTAAGCTACTCAGGTAGGCCCCTTCTTCCTTCTTGATGTGTGCTTTCAGAGCTATAAATTTTCCTCTCAGTACTGCTTTTGCTGTGTCCCATAAGTTCTGATAGTTTGTGTCTTTATTATCATTTGTTTCCAGGAAAGTTTTTATTTCCTCTTTGATTTTATTGCGGACCCACTGGTTATTCAGTATGAGGCTGTTTAACTTCCAGATGTTAAAGTGTCTGTCTGTGTCCCTTTGGAATTCACATATAATTTCAGAGCATTGTGGTCAGCGAAGGTAGCCTGCAAAATTTCTATCTTCCTGATATTATGGAGGTATGTTTTATGTACCAGCACATAGTCTATCCTTGAGAATGTCCCATGTACATTAGAGAAGAATATGTATCCAGGTTTCTGGGGATAGTGTCCTATATATATCTACTAGGCCTCTTTCTTCCATTTCTCTTCTCAGGTCTAGTATATTCTTTTTGGGTTTCAGCCTGGTTGATGTATCCAGTGTTGGCAAAGCCATGTTGAGGTCCCCCACAATTATTGTGTTTTCATTGATATTATTTTTCAGATTTGCCAGCAATTGTATTAAAAATTTTGCTGGCCCCTCATTCGGTGCATATATGTTTAGGAGAGTTATTTCTTCCTGCTGTACATATTCCTTGATTAATACAAAATGTCCATCTTTTCCCTCACCACTTTCCTGAGTATGAAGTTTACATCCTCTGATATTAGTATGGCCACTCCAGCCTTTATATGGGTGTTGTTTACTTGGATAGTTTTCCTCCAGCCTTTTATTTTGATTCTATGTTTGTTCTGACTATTCAGGTACGTTTCTTGTAGGCAGCAGAAGGTTGGATTGAGTTTTTGATCCATTTAGCCACTCAGTGTCTCTTAACTTGTGCATTTAGTCCATTGACATTGAGAGAAAGAATTGTCCTAGGATTTAATGCCACCTTTATATTGAAATTTGATGTGTGTTTTGGTCAGTCTTGTCTTAAATTAGGTCTTTCAGTTTTTCTCTTAAGACTGGTTTTGAGACTGTAAAGTTTCTGAGCTGTTGTTTGTCTGTAAAACCATGTATTTTTCCATCAAACCTGAAAGTGAGTTTTGCTGGGTACAGTATTCTAGGTGAAGCGTTTATTTCATTGAGTTTTGGCACTATGTCCTACCACTGCTTTCTGGCCTTGAGTGTTTCTGGTGACAGGTCTGCTGTCAATCTCAAGGATGTTCCTTGAATGTAATTTCCCTTTTTGATCTTGCTGCTATCAGAATTCTGTCTCTATCTGTGGGATTCATCATTGTGACTAGGATGTCTCTTGGGGTGTTTTTCCTGGGGTCTCTTTTGGTTGGTACTCTTCGGGCATGTAGGATTTGATCGCATATATTCTTTAGCTCTGGAAGTTTCTCTTTAATTATGTTCTTGACCGGTGATTCTTCCTGGAAATTTTCTCCCTGGGTCTCTGGGACTCCAATGATTCTTAAGTTGTTTCTGTTGAGCTTATCATAGACTTCTATTTTCATCTGTTCCCATTCTTTGAGTAATTTTTCCATTGTATGTTCATTTGCTTTAAGTTTTTTTCCATTCTCTCCCACTGTATGGAGTTGTTATTTATCTCATCTTCCGCAGCACCAATTCTATTCTGAACTTCTATTAGCCTGTTGGAGAGCTCATCCATTTTGTCATTCAATTTGTTTACTGAGGTTTTCAGGCCTGTTATATGACCTGTTATTTCAGTTTGGAGTTTTGTGATTTCTGTCTTCATATTTTCTTGGTTCTTATTAGTGTTCTGTTCAACTCGATCCACGGTTTCTTTGAGTTCGTTGAGCATCTTCTATATTTTTTGTCTAAACTCCTTATCTGAGAGATTGATTAGTTGGTTAGCCGTTTTCTGGTCATCAGAGTTGTCATCTTCATTCTCTATGTCTGATGCTGTCCTGCGTTGTTTTCCCATTGTCACACTTGTATTGTGGGTTTTTCTATGTATTATGGTGGTATTCTTTGGCTAAATGATGTGCTTGGCCAGGCTTCTCTGGCTCTATCTTTTCTGGCTGGGTAGACTTGCCTCCAAGGAAGGGGAGCCCTCTGTGGATGAAGCCTTATGCAGGATCAAATCTTAGGCCCGAGCACTCAGCAGAGAAGATAGTCTGGGGAGAAATGCTGGGCTTCAGTGATCCAGCTCAATTCTTAGTGTTGCAGTGACATTCTTTCCTTAGAAAGAGCGCATGGCCGTGTAGCAAAGCGGAGCTAAGTGCTCTCCTGGAGCTTCTAGGAGAGCGAATTTTCTGGTTCCTTTTCGGCCCACTCCCAAGAGTTTTAAGAGACAGGACAGGAGACAAACACACACAGGCAGCACTCACAGATTCTCACAGTCGGGCCCCACTGGGCCAGTGTAGATTTTCCCAGCCTGACGTCACAAACAGGGGACCTGCCTTCTGTGAAGTACTGCTTATAGCCGATTTTTACTTTAGGAAGCAGTTCCTGTGCACTCTGGCCCCTTGAATGAGCCTCTGGGAGAGCGAATTTTCTGGGTACTTTTTGGCCCACTCACAAGAGGTTTAGGAGACAGAACTGGAGACAAACACACACAGGCAGCACTCACAGGTTCTCCTAGTGCATATTTTTGTAGTATAACATTTTATTAAGGCTATTGATTTTTTTTAATAATAATTTGGATGCTGGTCATTTTTTAAATTTTATTTTGCCTTTTAGTAGCTTTTCGTTTGTTGGCTGGTTTGGTTTTTGGGCCACATCCGGGAATGTTCTGAGGCTCCTTCTGGCTCTACTCTTGACAATGTTTGATGCTCCGGACCACATGGGATGCCAAGGATCACCCTACTAACTGTACTATTGCCACAGCCCCTTTGGTGATTTTTATTTTATTTTTTGTACTGTGTTTTGATAACTAGAACTTTCCATTTTAATATAGCCAGATTTACCAGCATATTTATTTTATTATGTTTTTACCTTCAGAGTCATACATATATATTTTTAAAGTTGCCTCTCATTTAGTATTACTATGAGATCTATTAGCATAAGATAACAGATCCATTTTAACATGCTGAATTGACTTTTTGGTTTTGAAACTGATTTGTAAGGGTTACCAGTTGCTATGTCATTAAGTGAGTCCATCCAGGTATAATGTAATAGCCGTTAAACAGAAACATACTCACTATAAGTAATTAGTTGATTATTAAATTGGGGGAAGCTAGCCCCTGTCTTCTGTGAATGATTTCAGAGCATTACTGTTAATTTGACCTGCTTAAGAAAACTACTGTTTCATTTGGAACAACAATATTCCAACTACCAGTTCCATGGATTATGCCACCTTAGCTGTAATCTAGTGATTAAAAACAAACAATGTGACTGGCTCCATGCCCAGTTGAGAAGTCTGCTATATCCACATCAGCAAAAAAAGATGCTTCGTGAGCTGCCATTCTGTCAGCTTAACTTAATTCTTTCCAAATACACTGATTGACAATTATATTCTAAGTTATAGTCAGACTCTAAGTTAACATTTTAGCTTTAAGAATATCTGGTAAATATAGTTATGGACTGGCCTAACTTTTATTCTCAGAAAACATACTAAAAGAAGATAAGAACAAATGTTGAATGAGCTTAGTCATGCATTTAAGCTCATTGGGAGATAACCAAGATTCCCTGGCATATTTCTTTACCTCTGCATTTTATCAAATGTTGAATACTAATATGAGCTATATTAATTTCAGTAGTATTTTCTTTATAAAAACTAGTGTTTCATTAATGTGTCTAATAACATATATACTTACTACAAGTCACCTTTGATATACCGTTCTATGCAACCAAATATTGAACCAAATAGAGTACTTCGTTTTTCAGCCAAAATGATACAATTCCTGTCACAAAAATGGCATATTAATATTGTTTTATTTAGAAATATTACAGAGGATCATTTAAGAACTTCATTTTATCTATGCAGTATTATTTTTATTTATTTGATCATAATTATTAGTGTAAAGCATGTTCTAAGTAGCTATCATTGTAAGAAATAATATATGTCAAAAATCTTTCTGTAAACCAAACACTTTTTATGGCTACTCGTGTTTTCTACCTTGTCTCAAAACTTCTTTTCAAAACTTCTTAAAAGATATAGCTGCATATGCTTTCTCCATTTCCTCGTGTTTACATTTCAGTCCACGGCAGTATCATGTTTCTATCCTCTCAAACACTTAAAATTGTCATACTTTAATTTTGGCTCTCCTAGGAGATTTTTCCCTTAGCTTCTCTGACACCACTTTTAGTTTTTTTTTTTTTTCTGACTTCTTTAGATACTGTTGTTTAGAGTTTTTGTGTGCATGCATTCAGATTCTATTATTTGTAAATATTGTATATTCTATGTCATAGGATCCTGAGCAAGTCCCTTGTATATTTATATATTAATTATTTTGGATGGCCACATCCAGCAGCATTCAGGGCTCACTCATGCTCAGGGATCACTCCCAGCAGGACTCAGGTGATCAGATGTGATGCCAGGGATATGCTACACGCAAGCCAAGTGCTGTACCCATTATACTCTTGCTCCAGCAAGCCTTTATCTTTGTTTAAATGCACTTCTTTTTCTGGAATCCTGAACAGACATGTTCTACTTAAATTTTCATAAGGATCTCCAACTTAACAAATCCACCAGTAGTAAACCTTTGGTTTCTCTTAAAAACTCATTTACATGACATTTTTCCTTAGTTGACTAAATGATACTGCATCTATCTAGCCAGTAACTTAAGCCATAAATGAAGTGATGTTACTCTTTACCTCACTCACATCTAAGAATGACTGATCATAGCTTCATTAGCATTGATTCTTCAGTAACATTGAATCAATTCACCTCAGTATCTTTGGTTCATTTCATCTAATTTTTCACGTCACTACCAACATTGTAAAATATCACTTAAGATATTTTAGTTTATTTATAATTGGCCTCTCTTGCTTCTGTTTACTTTGCTTGTTTGTTGCTCTCATAATAGAGTGAATTTAATTATGTGAGCTCTTAAAATTTACATATATATAGATAATGAAATAAATTACACTAAATCAATGTGATTGTGTTGAACAGACTCACCCTGTGTTTACTAACTCTCTTTATTTCTTCCCTAGCAATATATTTTTATTTATTTATTTTGGATTTTGGGTCATACCCGGCAGCGCTCAGGGGTTACTCCTGGCTCTAGGCTCAGAAATCTCTCCTGGCAGGCTCGGGGGACTATATGGGATGCCGGGATTCAAACCATCACCCTTCTGCTTGAAAGGCAAACACCCTATCTCCATGTTATCCCTCCGGCCCGCTAGCAATATATTTTTAAGCTATTTGACCCCTTTTGAAATTAGTTATGTATTACTTTTCTGCCCCAAAGAAATTACTCTTAGAGTATATTGAATAGATCTCTTCTTTGTTTCTCATTGTAGACATTGATTCTTTAACTTATAACTGTTATTATAAGTTGTATATTTTTGTATTCTATTCTTATTATAAGTATCCTATTCCTGTTCTGTTTTGCTTGTATAATCAGACGATTATAAGCATTCTATTCCTACTTTCCTAAATATTTTATTTGTTTTTAAATGAATTAGTATTGAATTTTGACACATGATTTTTGGGTATCTAATGAGATGATCACATGATTTTTAATTTTACTTGGCTAATATGAATTGCATTTTCTTTTTAAAAATATTGTGTGAAACTTCAATTTTAGAGATCGGTCTCCCTTGTCAATATAGTCTTTTTAAGTAAATTGGACTTTATTTGCTAAATATTCATGAAGAAATTTAGAAAGTTTTCACTTATTTTTAATAGTAATTTTTTGGTTTTTTTGTTGTTTTTTTTTGAGGGCCACACCAGGTGACACTCAGGGGCTACACCTGGCTCTGCATGCAGAAATTGCTCCTGGAGGCTTGGGGGACCATGTGGGATGCCAAGGATTAAACCTGGGTCTGTCCTGGGTCAGCTGCATGCAAGGCAAAATCCCTATCGCTGTGCTATATCACCTTACTCACAGCCAACACAAGTTCGATTTTTATCATTCTGTATGGTACCAAGCAAAGCCAGGAGTAATTCCTGAGTGCAGAGCCAGGAGTAACTCCTGAGCATCACAGGATGTGGTCTCCAAAATACAGAAAACAGGGAAATAAATTACTTAAGGTCTTTATCTTTTTGTTTAATTATCCGTTCAGTGCTATAAATTTTTCTTCCAAGTATTGCTTTAGCTATATCCTAGAAGTTTTTAAGATGCTTTCATGTAAAAGAAATTTTTTTTTCCTTTGGCTTGGAGTAACTTTTTTTAAGAGACATTTTTAGACCACATGAGTCTCCTCTGTGTCTGTGAAAAGTATTTTTCAGACAAGTGCCTAAGCAGTTAAAAGTCTCTTCAGTTTTCTTGCAGCTAATATTATCTCAGAACTTTCAGTTCCTCTGCCATCTTTGTAATCTGTATTCTTTAACACTTAAGTTTCTCTGCTCTTTAAGTTAATTATGGTGCAGGAATACATCAGAATCAGGGGTGGGAAAGATAGCACAGTGGTAGTACCTTGCACACAGCCAACCCAGAACAGACCCTGGTTTGATTCCTGGCATCCCATATGGCCTCCTGAGCCTGCCAGGAGTGAATTCTGAGCACAGAGCCAGGAGTAATCCCTGAGCGCTGCCAGGTATGACTCCCCGCCCCCACCCCCCCAAAAAAAGAAATACATCAAAATTAACAGATCTGATGTGTGTGTTAGTTTTTCAAGAGTAGATTTTTGTGTAATATTTCCAGCTCTTTTTTTTTTTTTTTTTTTTTTTGGCCATTCTCATACATGAAAGTATACTTGCAGACAGGCATCTGGTTAGCTTCTGTATTTTCATTCTGTGATTTGTGAACTACAGGAACTTCCCCTTTAAGTGTCATGATGTTTTCTCAGCTCTGAATTCTGACCTCTAGTGTTTTTTTCTTGATAAATATATTAGAGGATTTTCTACATTTTTTTCCTACTTATAGGTTTTGGCAACATCATTACACCAGAAAGACACAAGTCATGTTTTTAGTTAAGATTTTTATTAACATTTTTCCAAATATATCTCTCTCAAAGTATTTTCCTCTGCTTTGGAGTGCTTTTAAATTTCTTTAGCTTTGCTGTTGTTTTAAATTTATTTTTAAAAAACAGTAATTTTCTTTTTCTTAATTTAATTTTTATTTTGATCATAGTGGCTTACATATTGTTGACAATAATATTTTAGGTACATATTTACATAAAATCAGGGAGGATTCCCATCGTCGATTTGTCCTCCCTACACCTCCGTTTTTGTCCTACCTCCCATATCCTCCTCCCTCACCCCCGGGGCTGCTAGAATATGTGGTCCCCTCTGTACCTAGCTTACTACTTAGTAGTCTTGCACCTGTTTGGTCTTGGTGCCTCCCTTATTTTTCCCTCTAACTGGGAGGCAGGACTTGCTAGTTCAAGTTATGTGGTTTTGTTTGAAGAAGAGAAAAGTAATAAACTGGGGTAAAAATCTAATGCGCCAAAAATGGGCAGAATCCTTCTAGACTCTAGAGGCTCTCATCATCGGTTTGAGAGACAAAGGAGAAAAAGAAGGTGAAACACCCCAGCAGTACAAAAAGAAGTGTCAAATATCCAGTGAGGACTCCAACAATAACGATAAGCACCACAAAAAAAAAAACCATGGTCTTGAGATAAGAAACATGGCAGAGCACATAAAGAAAGAAAAGAAGAGAAAAAAAATAAGTATAAATGGGGAGAATAACTTCAGTAACCACACCAAAACAAAGAAATTGACAAAAAGTAGATAGGTAAATAAAAATAAATGAAGATAAAAATAATATATAAAAAATAAAAAATATTTTGTGCTTTTTGCTTTTTTTTCCCTCCTGCACTGGCACAGTAAATATTGGGGTCATTCGAAAAGGAATTCACTTGGCCTAAGAGATATGGGGTTTCTCCACCCTTGGAGTATATTGTCATGGGATTAACTATAGACTCGTTCAGGTTCATTTACTCTCCCGGTGGTGCTTTCGTGGTGTTTGGAAGACTTCTGCTCCGTCCTGGGTGATAAAATCAGACCTCTGTATCTAGAGATCTCAGTATCTGCATAGGTCCAGGAGTGGGACTTATGATGAAGTCTTTCTTTGTGGTTCTAGAAGTTCTGTTCCCTCAGTGTCATTTTAATCCATCTTCTGTGGTTGGTGGTCTTGGTCTTTGCACTGATCCTAGGATGACACCTAGGATAGCGTCTTTCATTGTGTTTCCAGAAGCCCCATTCCGTTACAATTGTCTCTGCCAGACCTTTGGAACTGGGGATCATGGTTGTTGTGCAGGTTGTAGTTCAAACCCTAGACTAGGGCTTTTTATTGGTCCCAAGATATATACAGTCTGGTCATGGTCGCGATCTTGGCTTTTGGACCTACCTAAGGGTGACAAGTCTTCTAATTTTGTCTTATCGTTATCTGGTAAGGTAGGATAACCTACTCTTAGGTCAAGTTGTTCCCATTTCCTCGTTGTCAGGATATCATATTAGAGCTGGCACTTGTTGGTGACCCAGCAGTATTAAGGCTATCCCAGATGGGATTTGTTTCCTGCAGCTGTTGTGAAAAACTGTGTCATTTCTATGTCTGGGATCCAGGGTTCAAGGCTGGACGGATGGTGTCTAATCACCTGAGGTCTAAGTTGGGTCCGCGTGACATATTTTCAAGGTCGGAGATATCCCTGTACTGTAAACAAGTATGAGTTCCTATCCCTAGTAGATAAGAGCTCTTTTTTATATGTAAGATTTCCCCTTTTTTTAGTGTGCCTTTGCAGGGAGAAATGGTGCTACATTATATTGTCGGTGCATTTGGGGATGGACAGAGAAGAAAACAGAAACAGGTCACACACCCAAAAAAGATAAAAATAGGAATAAAAATATATGTGCTCACATATATATACATATATATGTAGAACAAACATTTTTTAAAAAATGAATTAATGAAGTATTTAAAGGAACAAAGTGATGCAAATGACTACCTTACTTTTGGGGAAAAGCAGGTAAAGAGGTGGTGTAATACAGGTCTTATACTTATGTTGGTTTTCCCATTGTCTTTTGGGATTTTCTTGTGGTGTGTGGGTTCCCAGGCACCTTTCCATCACACCCCCTGACCTCCTTGAGATTGGCAAAAGATTTGCGGCAGGGAGGTCTTGGAAGAGTTCTTGCATTGGGGATACTTTTGGAGCTAAGTCCGGTTTTCAAGTAACAGTCCACGTTAGGGAGAGTTGGTAGGGAGGGCCTCGCAGCATGAGTTTGCAGGGGAGTTGGCTGTCTTTTCTTGCAGGGGACGAGGTGTGGGTTTGACTGGGTGTCCCTTCGCTTGGGTGCTAGGAACTGATTCATTGGGGTAGGAGGTCAGTCTTGATGCCTAATGGATTAAGGGCTGAGGGTGAAGAGTTTTAATATGGTGGGAGATCTGGATGGGATTGAGGGATGAAAGGATAGTTGGATTTCCAAAGGGGGGAAAGGGGAAAGTATATGGAAGGGGTAGGAAGGAAGAAAAGAGAAAATACATTAGAAAGGGAGAAGAGAAAAGAAAAGGAAAGAGAAGTAAAAAAGAAAGTAGTGAGAAGAGAGGAGAAAATAGCAAGGGAATGCTAGTTTGCTTGAATGTGTTCGATGAGTAGGGCCTGTAGTTTAAGTCTGTAGGTTACAGTTGCTGCTTCAGTGGTCTGACTGGTCACGTGCTTCAATTCCTGAAAGAAGGTATAACCTAGAGATAAAGTGTATGTTAAAGAGTTTTCTCGGGACCATCTTGTAGTGCAAGCTGAGTATGGTACCTCGTGTGACTGAGCCCCGAGCTGCCATCTTAGTTTGTCCACCATTTGTATCCAAGAATGCCTGTGGACAGAAAAGCTGAGAGGTTATTTTAAATATAGTAAGATAAAGACATTAAAACATAGTGCTATAGGATGTTTCCATTGGAGTCAGTGATTTCCCGTGGTATTATTTACCTGTGATCCTGTATACAATCTCTAAGGAATTATTATGGGCCTTTGTTGTAGAAGGCTGATTACATACCTGTTCTCTCAATGCTGCTGTTTCTGGTGTTGCTGGTTTCTTTGTGGTATAATGTGTAGTCAAGAGTTTGTGTTGTTCCTTTTTCATCTATTTTGGGCACTGCTCCCGAGTATATGTTGACTATTATAGTGTTTGGAGTTTCTACCCTGTTAAACCCTGTTATTTGATTGTTGAGTATTAGTTGTGTAGAAGATGTATGTTCTAGGTGCTTCAGAATAGTGCTATCATTCTGTGTTTATCTTTTGTCTTCTGACTTACTTCGTTTCACATAACATGTTCTAGGTCCATCCACGTTGCTGCAAAGTCTGCGCTTGTATCATTTCTGACTGCCATGTAGTATTCCATTGTGTATAGATACCACATCTTAATGACCCATTCATCTGTTGTTGGACATTGAGGTTGGTTCCAAGACTTGGCTATTATACTGAGTGCTGCAATAAATAGTGGGGTGCACACTTCCAACTTGGGGGTATATACCTAGGAGAGCAATTGCTGGGTCAAATGGCAGCTCAGTTTTGAGTTCTGAGTTCTGAGCACTCTCCAGACTGAAAAAAACAGTAATTTTCTGTGGATGACTTATATGACCGTCTCATTTTGTTATTATCTAAAGTTGTATTCTTCATTCCCCCAGAACAGATCACTTCCTTTACAGTTTTTAATAAGACAGCACATATGGCAAGTGACTCAGTCTAGCCAATCTACATATCATATTTTCATATGATAATATAACTCAGATTAATCAAAGCTAATTAAGATTCTATATTCAATTCATACAGAAACCTTGAAAAATGAGTTTTTATTTGTTGGGGGAGGAATACATGGTGGTGCTCAGGGGTTACTCCTAGTTTTGCACTCAGATATTACTCCTAGCAGGCTTAGGGGGACCAAATGGGATGCTATGGATCAAATTCGGTCAACCACACACAAGGCAAATGGCCTCCCTACCTTCTATGCTATTATGCCAGCCCAGAATGATCTTTTTATTTACACCACAGATCTGGAGGGAAGGATCCATATGAGAAAATGGAGCCAAAAGAGCAAAGAGAAATTATTTGGTCCTGGTAAACTTTAAATTCATCTTTTCTTTTATTCTTTAACCTAAAATCAGCCTTTTATAAAATGTATTGAATTAAGTGAATTAACATATTTGAATTATGTCAGTCTTTTCACTAAGCTATTTTTGTTGTTGTTGTTGTTGTTGTTTTTTGGATCATACCAGGCAGCGCTCAGGGGTTACTCCTGGTTCCATGCTCAGAAATTGCTCCTGGCAGGCTTGGGGGACCATATGGGATGCCAAGATTCGAACCAACATCCTTCTGCATGCAAGGCAAATGCCCTACCTCATGCCATATCAATGGCCCCTCACATAGCTATTTTTAGTGTGTTCATAGTGTCTTTTTTTTGTTTGCCTTTTTTTGGTCTACTCCCAGCTGTGCTCAGGGCTTACTTCAGGCTCTGCACTCAGAAAATACTCCTGATGGAGATGAGGAACTATATGGGGTTTCAGGGATCAGATCCACTATTGAGTCCATGCAAGGAAACACACTACTCACTTGTACTATCTCTTGGCCTTATTTTCAAACTGTCATTACTTTTATTTCTACACTCAATAATTTCAGCTCCATTGTGTACTTTACAATTTATGATTATGTTTGGTGTTGTTTTATTTTTCCTTTGTATTTAAAAAGCAGGGACTAGGGGCTAGAGAGATAGTGCAGCAGTAGGGCTTTTGCCTTGCACACTGCTAACCCAAGATGGAGCTGGTTTTGATCCCTGGCGTCCCATATGGTCCCTCAAGCCAGGAGAGATTTCTGAGCTCGTAGCCAGAAGTAACCCCTGAGCATCACCGGGTGTGGCCCAAAAACAAACAAAAAAAGCTGAGACTATTGCTGCTTTTTGTTTGTTTATTTGTTTGTTTAGTGTGTATATAGCAGAGGTCTCAAACTCAATTTAACTGGGGGCCACAGGAGGCAAAGTCGGAGTGAGGCAGGGCCGCATAAGGGATTTCACACACAAAAAAAGTCCTCAAAGCTCATTATTAACAGTTTTAATTATTTCTTCTGAACATGAGTAGAACATTGAGTGAAGATCATGAACAGTTCTTCTGAACATGGCATCTTTTGCCTATTCCTTGCTGCCAGAGACTTGACAGCACTTCTTCTCACAAATCTGAACCACATTTGGCTTTAGGGAGGAAGCAGTTGAGACCCTCA
Source organism: Suncus etruscus (assembly GCF_024139225.1). Lineage (NCBI taxonomy): Eukaryota > Metazoa > Chordata > Mammalia > Eulipotyphla > Soricidae > Suncus > Suncus etruscus. The sequence goes on along the minus strand of NC_064852.1, from coordinate 76,013,389 downwards.
GTATGGCTTGAATATGATCACCATTAAGTCTAGACCTTTACTTTGACTTATTGAAGTTCAATGTGGAGAATAACTTTTCACACAAATATGTTCTCCCAAAAAGGCACATGGTGCGCTTGAACATTCGGGAAAGCTCAGGAAGCTGGGGGGAAATTCTCTCAAAAATTGCCCAGGCATGTCTGCTTTTCCACTAATCTCCCTGAACTTGGCTTTGAGATCAGAGTTGCATTGCAGGTCAATGAGCTCCATTTGAAGCACAGGCGGGGCATCTTGCACATCAAAGGAAAAGGGGTCCACAAAAATTTGGAAAGTGGCTCTGTGCTTTTTGAAGTTTGAGACCCCTGCTTTACATCCATGCCAATCCTTTGAGTTTATATCCTTTACCTTAGTGTAATGTATCTTAAAGATCCTTAATCTTTGATTAAGTGAGTAAATTTATTTTAGAATAAATAAATAAATTCTTTTCAAAAATCTTGAAAGTTCAATGTTATTGTAATCAATAAATCATAATTACAGACCTTCAAATGTTGTTAGTTTTCCCATTGTATTTTTATTTAACGGGGGAATCTTTCTTTCTTTTTATTTATTTATTTATTTATTTATTTATTTATTTATTTATTTATTTATTTATTTATTTATTTATTTTTGGTATCACCCGGCCACACTCAGGGGTTACTCGTGACTCTGTGCTTAGAAACTGTCCCTGTCTGGCTCAGGGGACCTTTTGGGATGCTGGGATTCGAACCACCGTCCATCCTGGATCTGCTTTAAAAAAAAAAAAAAAAAAGCATCACTGATGGTCTAAGGCTACTCCCAGCTCTGTGCTTGAGTTTTACTATCAACAGGACTCTAGGGACCATACAGTATTGGGGAATAAACCATAGTGAACCATATTTAAGGAAAGCACATTAATCCTATCCTCTGGACCAGCACAAAATCTTTTGGAAATATTACCAAACTATCATAGTCGTTGATAAACCTAACATATACCAAACACCTGAAAGGAAAAGTCTTAATCTTTAATATTTCAGATATGATGGGTTTTTATTTGTTTGTTTTTTTTGGGGGGGCCAAACCTGGCTGTGCTCAGGGGTTGCTCTTGGCTCTGCTCAGAAATGGTTTGTGGCAGCAACAGGGGACCATGTTGGTTTTCAGGATTCGAACCACCATTGATCCTGGGTCTGCTGCTTTCAAAGCAAACGTCCTACCGCTGTGCTCTCTCTCTGCCCCTTGAAAATAAACTTATTTGGAGATAGAGTTCTTATAGAGGCAAAGAAGCTAATATGAGATGATCTAATTTAAAATTAGCTTGTTAGGCTTGACTCTCACCTAGTATGAAAGATTTCCTTCTAAGCAGGAGCCATTTGTACACAGAAAAGCTCCAGGAGAAGGCGCAAAGGAAATGCTGAAGTTACCAAAATCTCAGAGTCCTAATATTCTTTCTTGGTGCCTTCCTTCATATGTAGCATGCCCCTCCCCCCACCTTGATTTTGAACTTGTAGAATTGTGAAACAAAAAACTTCTGTTGATTCAGGCCATCCTGTTTATACTTCTTTGTGATGGAAGTCTAAGAAAACTAAAACATCCTGCATATTTTACCATCTAATAATTTTTATTCACATTGGACAAACACATTTATAACAAAAGCAAACTAGATTTTTTAAAGATTATATATTTTTTGCATTTGCTATATTAGAAAGGAATGACTATATTTTAATGTATATGAAATACACATTTTTAGCATTTTGGGGGGAGTTTAGGGCAACACCTGCAGCACTCGGATTACTCTTGGCTCAGCATTCAGAAATCACTTCTGGCAGGCTCGGGACCAGGTGAGATGCTGGGGATCGAACCCAGGTTGGTCCTGGGTCGGCTGCATGCAAAGCAAATGCCCTACCTACCCTCTGTCTATCACTTCAGCCCCCATTTTTAGCATTTTTAACCTATAAACCTATATATTTTCTTTTAACTCTAGCAAAATTGGTTACTGTAACAGAATAACATATTTTTAGGAAAAGTTACTTGCTTGCAAAATGAATGCTCATTCACTACATTGAATTAAAACCTGCTCACCATTCTTAGTGTTATGGATCATCATCATTTATTGCAAAAGCTACTTGGGCTTTTAATGACTTACTTGTTTTCTAGTTTGAAAAAGAAATCAACTGAAAAAAATATTGACTATATGTAGAATCATTGTAGATACCAACTTAATCAAATGATTAGCTATTATCAGAAGTATTATATTACAGATCCTCATCTGTCGTACTTAGAAGGACGCATGCGGTATCCTTCCCAATAATTAATAGACTCTTCAAATCACAAGGAAGTGTCAGACAGAAACAAAATAAAAAATTGTCTACAAAAGTATCTGATGAGTACTTTCAATGCATTATGGTTATGAAAGACAAGGAGGGAAGAACTGTTATTAAATCCTGGAGGAAATTAAGTAGTAGCAACTAAATATAATTTTGGAGTTCTGGATTGTGTACTTAGAACAAAACTGGCAATTGAAGAAAATTGATGAAATCTGCATACATTACATTATTTAAGTTAATTTGATGGTTTTTAAATTGTCCTTTTGTCATGTGAATTGTTAACCTAAGGGGAAGTTGGTACTGTACTATTTTGCGATTCTTGCAAACCTAAAATAATCACAAAAGAAAGGCAAAAATGAAGTTGGATTGCTGCTCAGTGATATAAGTATTTGCTTAGCATGTATAAAGTTGTGGGATTTTAAGACTGAGAGAACCTGCCCCTTGTGCATAAATTTTTGAATGTAAGATATAAATATTAACTTAAAATTTTGTGTAAATTTAAAATGACAATTTTTGAAGGGACATGTTTTATCACTGTGACAATTAGGAAATTAGTATTCAGGGTTTTTTTTGTTTGTTTTTTTGTTTGTTTTTGGGCCACACTCGGTGGTGCTCAGGGGTTACTCCTGGCTGTCTGCTCAGAAATAGCTCCTGGCAGGCACAGGGGACCATATGGGACACCGGGATTCAAACCAACCACCTTTGGTCCTGGATCGGCTGCTTGCAAGGCAAATGCCGCTGTGCTATCCCTCCGGGCCCAGTACTCAGTTTTTACCATGTTATTCATATGATTCTTACTTAAATTCAGTTTCTGTGGTTAGCCATTTTTTACAAATTGTAGAGACTTATTTTTACAGTACTTTAAAATTGTATGTTCAGGACGATAGTACAGAGAATAGGGTACTGGCATGTAGCCATCTTGGTTTCGATCCTCAGCATTCTGTATGGTCCCCTGATCACTACCAGGCATAATTCCTAAATGACCCCAAAATAAAGAAAAATTCTATGTACAATTTTAAGCAAAGACTTTGATTTGAATGTAGGCAACAGTAAGTTTATTTAGCATTGAAAGATGAATGATGGGGCCGGAGAGATAGCATGGACCTAAAGCGTTTGCCTTGCATGCAGAAGGTTGGTGGTTTGAATCCCAGTATCCCATATGGTCCCCTGAGCCTGCCAGGAGGGACTTCTGAGTATAGAGCCAGGAGTAACCCCTGAGCACAGCCGGGTGTGACCCAAAAACTAAACAACAACAAAAAGAGAAAGATGAATGACAGTTTTGTATAAGATGCATTATGAGAATTATGTCATAGAAAATAATTCCTTTTCAGTTTTTTTAAGTTACTTTATTGAAACCATTGTGATCTACAAAGTCCTTTAGATTTGAATTTCTGATACACAGTGAATCAGGGCCAGTCCCGTCACCAGTGTTGACCACCCTACATGATCCCAGAGTGCATCCTAACCCTTTTAGTTTTTGAAGAGTAAATATATGAGTATGGTTACTACCTATAATCAATTTGTTTTCAGGACTTTTACTGATAGAAATTTTCATTTTTACTTTAGGCTTAAGACATTAGTTTAGTATTTATGCTTTTTTTGCACAAGGAAATATCCTTATTGTTTTCTAAGATTAAACTCATTAATATTAATAAGGACTTTTACAGGTACTTTGCCCTACTTTGCCTGTTAATGAGACACTTGTTTGGGGGCATTCAACAAACCATTAGCAGTGTATAATTTAAAATTTTCTTTAACATGAGAAGCTGTCTTTCAGTAGGAAGGGGAATGGAGAGAGGACAGGGAAGAGTAATTCATTAGATTTAGTACTTTGTTAAATCTATAACCATTGTGGTGGGAGAAATGTTCATCTGGGAGAAGGGGGATTGCTAAAAGGTAATTATGCATGAAGTCCTATCAATAACAGCACTAAAAATCACAGGAACAAAAATTAATTAAAAAACAGCTTTCGGGGGCCGGAGAGATAGCATGGAGGTAAGGCATTGGCCTTTCATGCAGGAGGTCATCAGTTCGAATCCCGGTGCCCCATATGGTCCCCCATGCCTGCCAGGAGCAATTTCTGAGCCTGGAGCCAGGAATAACCCCTGAGCACTGCCGGGTGTGACCCAAAAACCACACACACAAAAAAAAAAAAACAGCTTTCATAGAGGTAGGCTGTGGGTGGAAGGAAATGGGTGGGGATGGAGGCCATTGGAGGGAGAGGTAGACAATTTGTGAAGGGATTGGTGTTAAATTTATGTCTGAAACTCAATCTCGAATAACAGCGTGACAAAGGTTAAAAACAAAAATACGTAAGTCACAGTACAAAAAATCTCTTATGAATAGTACTTTGAAAGTTCAAGACAGTTGGAGAATTTTTTGTTTTGTTTTTGGGCCACACCCAGTGTGAGTTTTCGGTGAGTACCTACCCAGTGGTACTCAGGGGTTACTCCTGGCTCTCTGCTCGGAAATCGCTCCTGGCAGACATGGGGGACCATATAGGATCCTGGGATTTCAACCAGTGTTGGTCCTGGGTCAGCAGCTTGCAAGGCAAATGCCCTACCATTGTGCTATCTCTCCGGATCTTATAGAGAATTTTAAAGAGGAAGATATTCTATTTTAAAACATCACTGACTTTGGCCAGGAAGATAGAAAAGGACTGGGTTATAATGCTCTGTATGTTGGAGGCCCCAAGTCCCACATGCCATTCCATCATTTCTGTGTGTGGCTCTGGGGGTTCCCAGCACTGTCAGGCCCCATAGCACTACTGGGGAGCCTCTCCTTAAATATCACTAACTTTCAGATTATTATCAAAGGACAAAATACAGTAAAAATCATGAAATATATTATGAATTTTTTCTTTGCATAAATTTATTTATATGTGGCAAAGAACATATAATGGATTTTAATAAGAATATAGAACGTCACTACAATAATTATAATGTGGTCTCAGTATTTTTCACTATATGCAGAAGTGCAGAGTGTCTCTTTCTTTTACCAGGAAATAGATCTCATTAGTCCCATTGTCATTTGGGTGCTTTCTGTGCTTCAGTTATCTTCAGCAATGATTTTATAAGAGAAAAAGACTGAAAATGTCTTTGTAATGTTGCCAATTATCAATGCAACTTTGTGTATAGGATAATGTCTCTTTTCCATCAGATTCTAGGGTCAGTGAACTTTATATCTTGATAAAAAATTCTACAGATGTCAATTCAATCTAGATTTTACTTTTTAAGAAAAGTTTTTATTTTTAATTTAATGAACCAATACAAACCAATACAAAACCATCGATAGTTGAATTTTAGGCATAAAAATATTTCAATGCCAGTTCCACCATGTGTGTCAGCTGTTCTCTACCAGTGTTTCCACACTCCATCCCCATTCCTACTCCTACCCTTTTCACACCTCTTTGCCCCACCCTTACTTACCCTCACCTGCCACCTTGACAGGCATATCACAAAGTTTGATGATTTCAGCTTACATCTCATGTTTTCAGTGTTGTTGAGTTTGTGTTTTAGATATACAGCTATGCCTATGTCTCTTTCCCACATCACCAGTATAACCAAAGCTCTGACCCCTCTCATCTTGTTTCTTCTTTCCTTGACTTCCTTTTCTGACCTTCTCCACCCTAAACTCTGGAGTCAAGTATTGATCTGGACATCCTCCATTTACCACATTCCATTTTCTCATCTATATACCACAGATAAGTGAGATCATCCTGTGTTTATCTTTCTACTTCTGGCTTCCTTCATTCAACATGTCTTCCAGTTCCAATGAGGTTGCAGCAAATTGCATGATTTTTATCATTCTTTACAGCTGTATAGTATTCTGAGTGTGTATATATATATATATATATATATATATATATATATATCAAATATCATAATATACCAATTTGCTTTTTGTTTTGGGCCAACACTCTGAGATGCTCAGGGGTTCTTATGAGTGTGTCTTGAGTTTGATAGGTGGGAATCAGGAGCTTCCTCTCTATAGAGGACCCAGAAAGAGGTCATAACTGATGCTCCACTTTTGATTTTAAAAAATAGATGTTTTATTTTCAAATTGTGTACAGCTGGAATATTTTTAAAATTTTAGTGATTTGAGATTCATTTGTTAAATGTTATTAATGATTTCTTGTGCTCATAATTCCATCATCACACCTATCATTACTGTATTCATCTTCTTCCATTAAGAGCCCCAACTTCCCCCCATCCCTTCCCTAAAGAACTAAACCAATCCATCGATTCATTTTAGTGATTCAGTTGTCCCATTGGACCTTTATTGCTACCTGTGGCTGTGTAGCTTTACGTCTCATAAATGATAGGTTAATTGTTGCTCCAAGGGGTACAACTTTATTTAGGTACTAATCATATTCTCAGTTCATGATAATCCAAGGTATAGTCCATGTATTTTTTACAATAGAAAAATCAGTGTGTTAATTATGTATCTAAGGTGGTTGCTTCTTAATAGTATTGGCTATTGAAATATTCCTAACAGTTTTCTATTTCAATTTTTATGACTGTAATTTTGCTAAAATGATTTTTAGCTTCACTGAATGCATAGGTAACAGTATAAATACATTTTTATGTATGTGTGCATGCACATGCATGTGACACACATGCAGAATTTAAATTTGGATCTTTCATCAGGCAAAGCATGTGCTCTACCACTGAGCTACATCCTCAGATCTACAAATATAATTCTAAAATATTATTTTGTAAAATTTAAATGACAAATTATTCAAATATCCTTCTAAATAATGTTCTGTTTAACTTACTTTTCAAGAAAACTGATGTAGAAGAAATGTAACTAATCACACCAAGTGTATAAATAAAACATTTGATTAAAGGCTTCTGACTCAGGAAGATTAAACTGTGATATTTATATATTTTATCTGCGATTGCACATAAAAATAAATGCTAGCTCTTAATTTTATTGGTACTATTTTTTAGAAAGAGCCTGGTTTTAAGAGCTTACAAAATATTGTACAGTATTTCTGTTTTCCTATTAAAGACAAATATTTAAATAACTTTTTATAGTAGCCTAAACTGTTTTGGTTTGGCTGTACTTCATTGTACTGTAGAATGCTTGTAATTCAGAGTTAAAAATTCAAAAATATTTGGTTTTGTCTTTAATAAACAGAAACAAGATTGGCTAATTTCCTGGGCCTCCTATAAATATAACTTTTATGAAAGGTTTTTGGGAGCCACATACAGTGTTGTTCAGCAGCCACTCAAGGCTTGGTTCATGGGGATCACTCTTAATGGTATTTGAGTGGGACCGTGTGATTCTGGGAATCAAAATCAGTCCTCTGGCATGCAAAGTATTTATTTTAGCCCACTAAGCTCTTTCTTCCATCCCATATAACTTTTAAAAAGACTTTGAGCAGCCAGTTAGATAGGGCTTATGTTTATACTATTTCTTTGGGAGGTCCCTGTCAATGTCCAACATCACATGATCACTTGACCACCTCTGTAAATGATCATGAACACTGCCCCAGAAATATAGCTCATGATCTTTTATAGCCATGTTCTCTACCACACTACCCTCACTACCCAGTGTGGCTCACAAACAAAAAGATATAGCTTAAGCATCTTATTTTTGTGATATCTCTTGTTGCAGCTATGTTGCAGTGAGATTGTGACTCTCAATCAGAAATTTTTATCTTCTATTTCTGAGAGAAGACATACCCAGTGCTATTTGTTTACTTTAATTGAGGGCACAGAAATATTTCAGTAAAAAGTACAGCATCAGGGCCAGAATGATAATACAATGGATAAAGTACTTGACTTGTATGTTAATGACTTGGGTTCAGTCTGTGATATCACATATGGTTTCTTGAGCCACTAAGAGTGAGTTTCAAGCAGCACCAGGAGTGGCAAAAAAGTAAAAAGAATATAAGGTCAAGGAGACAGGGATAATGCCAGGGTAAGGCACATACCTTGCATGCAACGGTCCCTTGTTCACATCTTTAGCACCATATATAGTTCCTTGAGCACATAGATAGAAGAAAGCCCTGAGCATTAAATGGTGTGAACAACAAATCAAATAAGAAAAGAAAGTCTATAGTAGCCCTTCTGATATACTATAGTAGACCTTCTTTTTTGTCGGGGGTGGGGGGGAAACCTCACACCCGGTGAAACTCAGGGGTTACTTCTGGCTATGAGCTCAGAAATTGCTCCTGGCTTGGGGGACCATATGAGATGCCGGGGATTTAACCACAGTCAATCCTAGGCTAGCAATGGCAAGGCATCTAGGTGCCTTATTGCTCCTCACCACCACTTAGGCCCCTATAATAGACCTTCTGTAATAGACTGTAGTGTATAAATCTCACCTCTTTGAAGACTTGTTCCTAGTTATCAGGGAATAAAAGTAAAGAAGTGAGATTGTTTTGATAATTAAACATGATGTTTATTTATTTATTTATTTTGGTTTGGGGTCATACCCGAAGGGGCTTAGGTGTTACTCCTGGCTCTGCCCTCATAAATCATTCCTGGCAGGCATGGGGGATAATATAGGATGCCAAGATTCGAACCACCATCTGTCTTGGATCGGCTGTGTGCAAGACAAATAAATGCCCTGGCCACAAACATATTTTTTTAAATATATTTTAAATTTTACTTCATGCTTTTAAAAATAAATTAAATTGCAATGTATGTGCAGGTCAAATAAGACAGAATATAATAAGGAAGCCTTGTTTTGTGGTTGTTGTTTGTTATGGTACACTGTCTGTAGCAGGGATTGTAGTTGGCAATGCGTGCTGGTAAAGGTTTTAAACTCATGATCTCACATATGCAAAACTGGCATTTTACCTAGTCACATTTCAGGACCATGAAGCCTTTTTTTTTTTTTTTTTTGGCCACACCCAGCGGTGCTTAGGGGTTACTCCTGGCTGTCTGCTCAGAAATAGCTCCTGGCAGGCACGGGGGACCATATGGGACACCAGGATTGGAACCAACCACCTTAGGTCCTGGATCTGCTGCTTGCAAGGCAAACACCGCTGTGCTATCTCTCTGGGCCCGAAGCCTTTTTCTTAACAAGAATACAGCACAGTAAGATAGCCCTGAATATGAGTTTTGATATTTTTCTTTCATGGTATCAAATCAGGGAAACCTAATTATTTTCTGGACTGGAAAGGTAGTATGCTTTCCTTGCATGCCATCAAGACAAGGACAATCCCTACTCCCAAATATTGTCCCCAGAGCACTGACTGAAGTTATTTGTAAGCACAGAACCAGGAGTAAGCCCTGATTTTAAAAGATTTTCTTCAGTATTTACAGTCTGGAAAATAAATCAAGTTTTAATTGTACAACAATCCAATCTGGAGTTATAGTTCTTAGATTCTTAGTAAAAGTAGGAATTGAAAAATCATCCATTTTAATTTATTGTGGTCTTTCTATCAAAGTTTACAAATGATTTTATATTTCTATCTGCTGGTGGGTGCATGAAGAAGTTTGTACTTTAACTCCTTATATTCTTAAACATTTCTTTATTAGATTTTTTTTAAATCCTCCTTTTAGAGCTAGAGAAACTAGTACAGTGGGTAAAGTGCTTTGCTTATCTTGCATGTACTTGACCCAGGTTCAATCCCTGATACCCTATATGATTTTCCAAGAGCTCAGAACCAGGAGTAAGCCTTGAAAAATCTCAAGTGTGGCCCACAAGCAAACAAACAAAAATCTCCTTTTTATTTTCTGTATTTGTTTAGATTTTCCTTGTCAGGGAAGAGGTTGTACACCCAGTGATGCTCAGGGACTACTTCCAACTTAGTGCTTTTTTTTTTTTCAACTTAGTGCTTTAATATCATTCCCTATGGTGCTGAGGGAGGGACCATGCAGTATTTGGTATTAAACCTGACTTGCCACATGCAAAGCATGCATTCCAACACTTTGAGGTATTTTGCAGCCTCTTAGCCCTTTTGGATATCAAGTCTTTTTATATGAGAAGCGTTGAGTAAGAACATAACTTCATAAGCCAGAAGAAAAAGGATACATACAGAATGATATTCCTTACATGTGGAAATTAGAATTACTGCATGAAGAAATGCAATGGTCTAAATGGGAGTTGTCTTAAACACTCTTGGATCCAGAGTAGAGCTAGGAGAAGGAAAGAAACTGAATGAAGAAAAAAACATAAATATGAAAGGATGTGAGCCAGGGACCAAGTGGTCTCAGGTGCATTGGTAGTGTTAAAAAAGGACAGAAATAAATATCCAAGCCAAAGGCAACAACAATGGAATAAGAAACCCAAACAATCTAAACTTAAAATGGGCCTGCTATACTGGCAGGTTGAGGGCAGGTGGTGTGGTATAGGATACAGTTAGAGAACATTGGTGGAGAGAGGTTAACACTGGTGGTGGGATTGGCCCTGATTCATATGTCTGAAATCCAACTATGAAGGACTTTGTAAATTACAATGGTTTCAATAAAATGATTTATTAAAGGCATATCTAGAAAAAAAAAGAACAAAACTTCAGTTCTGGTACTTGGATACTAGGATATGCTTTGACTAAAATACATGATGATTTGCATGATAACTTGATCACAGATTCTGGACTTCTTTCTTTGTTTTACAACATTATTAAATTGAATTTTTATTTTTATGAAGACAATCTTTGAAATATATTAATGTACATTATTAACAGAGTGTTTGCCTCAAATCAGCAAGTCAAACTGTTATAATCAATGAAAGTTACTTAAAGTGTTTTTTAACTTTAAATTCAAAGAATATAATTTCATGGCATTCATTATAAATATTCTTAGGATAATTTATTTTATGTTTAAAATATCTTCTGCAGGGTTTGGAAAGTAGAAATGCAAACAAAAAGATAGAAAATAACAAATTTAACAGATAAGAAGTTATTGTAAATTTCACTGAACACTAAAAATCAATTAAGCCTCATCTGTCTTCATAGTTCAACTTGAAGTGTGTTTTTTTCCCTCCCAGGACATTTATTCAGAGCAGCTGGGGATCAGCCGTTTAACCTGTCCACAGTGTCGAGTGCCTTCCCAATGGTCAGCCACCCAGTCTTTGGTCTACATTCAGCCAGCTCAGGGCATTCAGAATTTGGTGGTTTGGGGACACTTGGTACACCCACAGCCTTAGCCGTACATCCCCAACTAGCATCTTTTCCAGGTAAACATCTGTTTCAAACAGTGTTTAAGGAAAGGAAGAAGCCTGAAAATGTTCAAGCAGTGATTTGTTTAATAAATTGAGCAAAAAGAATAGCCTATTTATTGGTATGTTAAATTTTTTGTGCAAGAGTTGGCTCAATTCTGTTGTGTGTATAAAACCACAAAACACTGTGTGCTCTGTGGCAATGAGATTAATTAGATATGAGTGTTTAGAGAAAGTTGCATTTGCCAGAAAAGCACATAAATTGGCTGTGTTTCTCATGCCTTTTATCAAAAAAATGGAGAATAGTATACATATCCTAACTATAGAATTTGTTGCATTTATCAGCTTTATTTCATTTTTAAAATTTATTTTAAAGAGGAAAGCTTAAAGTCCAGTTTTTAAAATGAGTATTTCTGTACTTTTGAGTTCACAATTAGATAAATGAATTGTATAAGATGAACTCATATAAGATGAACTCCTCACCCTGTATAAGATGAACTCTATTTTAAAGTTTCTATATCTTCCCATATCTGATCAAAATAACATTGCTGTTTGCTAATTATATGGCAGAAAACTATTATTAGCTTAATTCTTTAATTATGAGGTCTCATTGTTTTAGTAAGATAAAAGTGAAAGCTTAACTTAGACAAACATGTTAAAATTAGACTTTTTTATTACTTTGAATGTCTAAACTTTATTGTACTTCCAGAAATTTAATTTTACTTTAATAAATGCTATTAAGAAATAAATGTTTTAGTATATATAAAGTCATGAAAATATCAAAACAATTTTAGAGACAAATAGATCAGAATCTCATTCTGGCTTTTATATTTCGGCCAGGTGACCTTAACTTATCTCAGCCTCCATTTTTCTCTTCTGAATAATTGGGACAGTATTAATAGTACCTGCCTCTTAGGATTCTTTTGTGAATTTTGAAATAGATAAGCCATGCTTAGAGCTGAATGCACTGTTTGTCACACATAATTAGTATGTAACTAGCAACAATATTTTCCCATTTTTATAGAGACTAAATTACAAGTGCTTATTCAAAAGGAAACTATCTTGTTTGAATAATATATAAAATGAGTAGATGATTAAATGTATATACTTCTATTTATTGAGTCATAGTATTCCTTTAATTTTGTTTTTTGGGTAAAGGGAAATGGGTTAGAATGAGTAATGTTCAAGTCTTAACTAGTTCTTAATATTTGCTCTAAAAATACAAATAATAACAGCCTTTGGGGCCAGACCAATAGAATAGTTATTAGGGCATTTGCCTTGCACACGGTCAACCCAGATTCTATCTTCTGCATCCCATGTGATCCCCTGAATACCACCAGATGTATTACTTGAGAACTCTTGCAGCCAGAAAGGAGTAACCCCTGAGTATTGTCAGGGGTGGCCCCCAAACCAAAATAAAAACAAAACCAAAAAGAATTTTATTTCTGGCAAGTTGAGGAAGATGAAAAATTTAGAAATAGTTGAATATTTGTTGAAATACAGTATTTCAGAACAAAAATTAATAGAATCTTTATTCTTGTATGATTTTATATTACTGCTTTATTAAAATCAAATGCCTTTTTCACTATGATTGTACTTAGCAAATGTGGAAAATATCTCATTTGGACCACAATGATGTTGATACTTTCACTGTATATACAAAAATAAACTTTCCTAATCTATATAAAGTATTCAGTTGTTTCTCCAAAATAAACATATTATTATTAATGTAGTCTTCAAAGGTCTTTGACCATCAGCTATGTTTTGTGCACTAGCTCAGGCACAAAGAAATAAACTACAATTGCATATCTTATTATATATCTTAGTTTATAGAAAGTGCATAAACAATTACTAGATGTAATCTGTATTGTTGAAGTATTGTGATATAAGTCCTTTTACCACAGGATATGGGAGATGCTTGGTTTAAAGATTATTTTAAATTTACATGCCAGATTTTCAAATGTCATAATTTTTATATAACTACTGTATAAAAGAATATTAAAAAGAGTAACAGTAACACATTTTGATATTTCTAATAAATTAAAACACAAAAGGAAAAAGTTGCTAGGTTTTTTTAATGAAGGATAATTTATTTTTTAATTTTGTGCACTTCTAAAAAATTTGTACTTCAAATAATTAGACCAATAGGGACAAAAAATTGATTGCTGCTGCAATCATTTGTATTTCATAATACAACAGTATTCATGGTGATTTTTTAAAGCATCTTATTTTGCTACATTATTTTTACATTAGAATGAATTTTTGTGAAGCATGTGACTATTACAAGAATTTTAATTATGCTTTTCACATTTTAAGTTGAATTTCAGTATATTCTCTGAAATAATGGAATCTTTCAGCTGAATTTGATTAATGTTGCTATTACTTCCCATTTTACAATATAGTCCCGGAGAAGTGTGGGTGTGGTCATCAAGCAAAACAAAAAAAGAAAGGAAGGGACAAAAAGGAAAGATAATTACATCATGTACTATTTTATCTAAAGTATTACAAAATTTTTAATTAATAACCTCGTTTGTAACTAAATTTCCTTTTTTTTTTCCCTTGGTTTTTGGGTCACACCTGGCAATGTTCAGGAGGTTACTCCTGGCAGGCACAGGGGATCATATGGGATGCTGGGATTCGAACTACTACTGTCCTGCATGCAAGGCAAATGCCCTGCCCTACCTTCATGCTATCTCTCTGGCCCCTCAATTTATTTTTTAATTTGAAAGATATAAAACTTCTATTATCCCTACCAAATATTAGACATAAAGTTTGTAGTCTTTAGTTTTCATGCTTTATTTTTTCTTGTTACCTGTGATATTATATTATTTATAAAATACATTTTCTATTTTTTACAGTACTTATTTTATCTTCTTTTTTGAGGTGGATTGTCAAAGATATTTAAACTTACATATTTTGATGACTGATTTCATAGTTGCTTACAAAGTATACATTTATTGTATTGTTTTAATTGCAAACTACATGAAATAATATATCTTTGGAAAACCTCAATTACTTTTTATCAGCTATATGGTATCTTGTTTTATAACTTATAATAATTTTATGCTGATATAGGCATGAGATCTACATTTCTTTTATCTAAATACAATTTTTTTCATTTGAACTGAATAAATGATTAATGGCTTTGTAAAGTTATTTTTGGCTCATTTTCTATCATGCAGGCACTGCTGAATATACATTGGTTTCATGTACTAGCAATGCCTACCTGCCATGTGGAAGGAAATTTTTTGTGGTTTTTCATTGATACTTTTTTTAACCTAAAAATTTGACAGCTACCAAGAACATTCATTTTTTTTCTTTTTAAATAAGATAATGCAGGTGTATATAACTTTACATCCTATTTTTAATGAAGTGCTTTTCTTAGAAGAATTTTGAAGATTATATAATAGAATTCACTGACAGTATTGGATTTCCCTGTACTCTGTTGTTGATTTCCCCCAATTTCATAATGCTTGTTTTCAATCAATGAAAAATGTACCTATAACTCTAGAATATTAGCTTGAAAGCTAATAACTGACTTAGTATTCTAGCAGGTTAGTCTGTTGGCATAGATTGTTTCTGAGCTTTTTAGATGGGACAATATAAGACTTTACTTTGGATTATTTTCAGATCTCTTCTAATCTTCCTTTTAAAAAAGTTCTATATAATTTGACTTATTATGATTTGCCTTTTCTAAAAGTATTAAATAATCTTCGACTATCTGCATTACATTTGATTTTCTACCATTCATTAATATTACATTGATAAAATACATTGTTAACGATAATATATAAAGCAAAAGTCAAGCCTCATTAATTTTAAGTGGAAAATTGTATAAATCTTTTGTTTATTGTGACATGACTTTGAAATCTTTAGCTTCTCATTTTCAGACAAAATTTTAAAAAAGGCATACTGATTTTGCTATCTTTTTGGATCTTTACATTTTTTTTTTTTTTGTGGTTTTTGGGTCACACCCGGCAGTGCTCAGGGGTTATTCCTGGCTCCAGGCTCAGAAATTGCTCCTGGCAGGCATGGGGGACCATATGGGGCGCCGGGATTCGAACCGATGACCTCCTGCATGAAAGGCAAATGCCTTACCTCCATGCTATCTCTCCGACCCCGGATCTTTACATTTTTGAGGAGGTGGGGGGCACACTCCTGGCCCTGTGCTCAGGGATCTCCTCTGGTGGTTTTGAGGGAACCATATTAGGTTCTAGGGATTGAACCCATCAGCAAGTGCCCTTCCTGCTATACTTTCTCGACAGCCCCTGTGATGGTTTTTAAAATATAGAACATATACTTGCATGAATGTCCCTTAGATATACTAGATCATAGCCTATGTTATTTTTTAAAACAGTTGATTTATCAAAGAGATATCTTTTGTATATCACTTGAAGATAGTGGTAATTCTGTATTCTAAAGTTTTGGAGTAGATTTCTTTTTTTTTAAGCTTTATTTACTTATTGATTGGTTTTTGAGCCACACCCAGCGGTGCTCAGGAGTCATTACTGGCTGTGCACTCAGAAATCGCCCCTGGCAGGCTGGGGGACCATATGGGATGCTAGTATTCGAACTGGGTCCTTCCCAGGTTGGCCTCATGCAAGGCAAATGCCCTACGGCTGTACTGTCTCTCCAGCCCCTGAAGTAGATTTCTATACCTTAAATACTTATTTAGAAAATATTATTAAAGAGTCAAGTTTCTTTTAATATTTTAATTTTTATTTTCAAAGACAAAAATCTTTATTCTTCATAAACTTGAACTCATGGAAAACCTGGTTATTGTTTTATTGAGAGGAATGATGAGCGTGTAAAATCTATTTATTTGTCTTATAATTAGAAAGATGATTTTTTTGAAAAAATTGTATAACCTAGCTATCTTATTACAAGACAAAATTTGAGATTATTTTTCAGTAATAAAAGATAAAAACATTTGTTCATTAAATAGAAAATTAATTCAAGTACTTTTGCTTGTCTCGTGCTTGGTTTTGAGGTGCAGAATGGTGGCGAACAACAGATATTCATTCTCGTACTGGAGCAACCTTCTTTCCACCATTACTTGGAATTCCACCACTTTTTGCTCCTCCAGCCCAGAATCATGATTCTTCTTCATTCCATTCAAGGACTTCAGGAAAAAGTAATCGAAATGGTCCTGAAAAAGGTATTCATATTAATGTAAAGCACTGCAATTTCTCTAGCTCAATGCCTTTATTTGTTTGTTTGTTTTTTGGGCCACACCTGGTGATGCTCAGGGGTGACTTCTGGCTATGAGCTGAGTATCACACCTGACTTGGGGGACCATATGGGATGCCAGGGGATCGAACCGTGGTTCATCCTAGGTCAGCACGTGCAAGACAAATGCCCTACCACTTGTGCCACCACTCTAGCCTCTAGTTTTAGTTTAATGCTTTTTATCAGTAGAGTTCAGGCTTATTAACATTTATATAGCATTTTTTTACCTCCTTTTGCCAAATTCTTATGATTATTCCTTGAAATTGGAAGTATTCTGATTTTGAGGCCAAGGTTAAATAAGTTAATTCTTAGAAGAATTATGTGACATCAATATATAAGCTTTCTAAAAGTCTAACCACCAGAATATAAAAATAATAATAATTTTCTATAAATTACCAGTCCCTTTTTTTGCTTGTTTTGTTGTTCGTTGAGCCACATTTGGTGGTGTTCAGGACTTACTCCTGATTCTGTAAACTTACTCAGGGATCACTTCTTGCATACCCATGAGTGTGCTGCAGGGGATGGAAACCTGTGTTGGCAGTGTACAAAGCATACTTCCTTCATTGCTTTGATTTTGCTTTTTGTTTTTGGGCCAGCCCCAGAGGTACTCAGGGATTACTCCTGCTTCTTTACTCAG
Source organism: Suncus etruscus (assembly GCF_024139225.1). Classification (NCBI taxonomy): domain Eukaryota; kingdom Metazoa; phylum Chordata; class Mammalia; order Eulipotyphla; family Soricidae; genus Suncus; species Suncus etruscus. The sequence continues at coordinate 75,996,088 of NC_064852.1, read as the reverse complement.
GAATCACTCTTGGTGGGCTCTAGGTACAATTTGGAATACTGAGGATGAAACACGGGATGGCTGCATTCAAAGCAAGTGTCTACCTACTGTAATATTGCTTCAGCCCTCTTCTTTACTATCTCATTACTACCTCTTTTATGTACTCAGATGTCATATGAGTACATAAAAATAATGATTTTGCAAATAAGCATTAAATACATTAAATGACAGTATTTATATTTTTATAATATCATTTGAAAATGATAACAATTTTAGATATCTCTTCACATCAGTGTTTTGTTTAAAGGGGAATATTACATTTAATTATTCTTACATTTAATTACTTCTAATTGAAGTTCAAATAAATATATAATTAACCATATAAGAGCAAACAATTCAGTGTCATTTAATGCAGTCAACAGTTTTGTATAGAGCTTCCCTATAATTTTAAAATATTTTCATCACTACAAAAATGAAATTATTTTTCTGTGAAGCCATTTCTCCACATCCTTCTCTCTTGTGCCCTGTGACAGCCACCAATTTTTAGTCAGTCTATAGATTCACTGTTGTGCCTCTCTCATATAGATGCCTTTGTGTCTGACTTCTTTGATTTATGTTAATGTTTCCAGCACTCATCATTAATTATTTTATTTTTGTGTCTGAATAATATTCTGTCACATAAACATGTTTGTTTTTACTTTCAAGGTGTAAATGGATCAATAAATGGGAACAGTTCATCATCTATATCTGGCATCAACACATCTGTATTATCCACAACTGCTTCAAGTACTATGGGACAAACTAAAACTATAAGCTCAGGTGGAGGAAATCGAAAATGTAATCAGGAACAAAATAAAAACCAGCCATTAGATGCTAGGACAGAGAAAATTAAAGATAAAGTAAGTTATCTTCTGTTTTGTTATTTAAATAAATTAGTATATGGCAAAGTAAACAGTTTTGAAGACGTTTCAGATAAGCTTTCATCAATAAACTTCTTTATCATTTTGTTATCAGTTTGGTAAAACTGGGAAGATTAATTTTTATATTTTAAAATGTTGTACATATTTTATTTAGATTATAAAGCTTCCTAGTGATGTTTTTAATTATTGATTTTCATAGGAACCATGGTTTATGATACTATTAATGATAGTATTTCATGATTAGACAGTTCATCTCTACACTTTCCCCCAGCATGTCCACTTTCCTCAACCATTGTCCAGAGAGTCCATTTCCTTCCACCGTTGTCCCAGTTTGTTAACCAGTTATTCTCACAACATATTGCTTTGAATTTTTCTTATGTGTCTTTTAAGTAAATCTAAATAAGTTAACTAAATATTTTTTAAAATAGTATCTATATTTAAGCACCATTTTTACAAACATGTTTGGAGTTGGATTTCAGTCATAAAAGGAACATCACCCTTCACCAGTATAGCATTCTCACCACCAATCTCCCCCATTCATCTCCCTCTCCCCCACTCCTTGCCTGTATTTGAGACAGGCATTCTACTTCTCTCACTCATTACCATTGTCATGATAGTTGTTATAGATAGTTATTTCTCTAACTTCACTCACCATAGATCTTGTCTTTATCTAGAAACCAAGAAAGAAAACTATGGAAAGTTCCAGCAACAGTGATAGTGATTCTGGCACATCATCCGACACCACAAGTGAAGGTATTAGTAGTAGTGATTCTGATGACCTAGAGGAAGATGAAGAAGAAGAAGATCAAAGTATTGAAGAAAGTGAAGATGATGATTCTGAATCAGAGAATGAAGCACAACATAAAAGTAACAACCAGGTATAATTTCTCTGCAAGCACTTCTTCAGTATTTATATTTTGATAAGCTGCTTTATTTTAGATATCTGTGTATAAAGTTTACAGTTAATCATTGCTTTGTTTTAGTTCTCAAATTACACATGAAAAAATGAGAGCTGGATTAACAATTTAAAAAGATATTAGATATGTTTGTGGGGTGTTTTTTTTTGTGCACGTAAACTTTAACTACAAAATTATTATAAACACTTTTTAGACTATCCCTTTATTTCTTCAAATTCATGTTTCATGTTTTTTATTATAATAAATGTTAAGAAGTCGACTTCCTGTTTTTATTTACAGGTGCTATTACATAGTATTTCAGACCCAAAAACAGATGGACAGAAAGCAAATGAAAAAGCCCAGGAAAAAAGAATACACCAGCCATTACCTCTTGCGTCTGAATCCCAGACTCACTCATCATTCCAATCCCAGCAGAAGCAGCCTCAGGTTTTGTCACAGCAGCTTCCATTTATTTTCCAAAGCTCTCAGGCAAAGGAGGAATCTGTGAACAAACACACAAGTGTAATACAGTCTACGGGATTGGTGTCCAATGTGAAACCTTTATCTTTGGTAAATCAAGCCAAAAAGGAAACTTATATGAAACTCATAGTTCCTTCTCCTGATGTACTTAAAGCAGGGAATAAAAATACCTCTGAAGAGCCTAGTACTTTAACCAGTGAATTGCGATCCAAAAGGGTAAGTTAAAATCTAGAAGAATTTTAGTAGTAATAAGAGCATCCATATAGTCTTATATTAAGTTAAATCCTACTCTCTGTGCTTTATTAATCATCAGGGATAAAACATTGCAAAACTAGATTTATTTTATTTTTAATTACATATATTTGTTTTTTTTAAAATAGTATCTTTGTTTAAGCACCAAGGTTACAAACATGTATTTTCATCAAATGTATGTCATTTTATGAGTAAGGAGAAAAGATTGAGTAAGACAAATTTTATAATTGCTTTCATTTAAAGTCATTGTCTAGGGGCCAGAACGGGTAGGCATTTGCCTTGCATGTAATCGGTTTCCCTACTCTGCCAGGAGTGATTTCTGAGTGCAGAACCAGGAGTAAACTCCTGAGTACCATCAGGTGTGGCCCCCCAAAACAAAATAAATAACATCAGTGTCATTTTTTCTAATATCAATATGTTTTAAAAGAATATTTAATTTAAAAACTTGTTTATGAAGTTATTGATATTTAAGTTTTAGGCATATAATATTTTTTTTTTTTTTTTTTTCAAGGAAGTAACATTTTATTATGTGCAAATAGATACATTCTACAGTAATAAGGCTATATCTGAGTTTAGCTAGTATCTATAGAGAACAGAAATAAATAGCAAAGCCATGATCTCATCTTCTGTTTACACTTCAATTCCCAAAATTAGTAATTAATTGTCCTTGTATTTTGTTACTAGGGCGAATTGTTTTTTTTAAACTTCCACTTATTTTAAATAAATAAATCATTAGCTTCAAAACAGAAGTGTCAAATGTCAAGATACTATTGACATACTAAGCTAATGAACAAAACAATGAATTCATTAAAAGCAACTAGAGATAAAAGCCTTTAAGAACTTTTTAATAACTCTGAAAGGCAGCAGAAATTATTCTTTTTTTTTTTTTTTTTTTTTTTTTTAATTTTTATTTTTAATTATGAGAACAAGGGTGCAAAGAAAGAGTTACCGTGGAAGGACAATCACCCATAACATAATTCTCAAAAGTCCCCTTGCTGATATCTTAACTTTGAAATTTCAGCCAAAGAAAATTAAGACAAATAAGACAGAATTCATGTACAATTACTTTGTCCCTCAAGTCCCCAGATTGTAACACATTATAATATTTCTTAACTGTACACAAGGTAATTTAAAGCAATAAAACTTATGTAACCCCTTAAACATTACAGGCATAGTATTTTCTTACATTTCCATATACATGCATATTGGCTTAAGTTACCCTCAAATTTTAAGTGAGTTCTTTTTAAGGATTAGAGTCAAAGGAGCACAGTAAAAATGGTGTTAGAGTGGCAATTGTTGTTTGCATAGGCCCACCAAAATATGAGGGACATGGAAAGAAATAACCTTGGCCTAAGTACAAAGAGACCAGACCCCTGAAGTTTCCTGGCACAAGACCAAGTCTAGGCTCCAGGCAAGCTAGATCGTCCAATCCAATACATTGTCTGTAATGCCAACACACTTTTATTTTTCACACAGTCTCTGTGTGATTCTGTATTAAAGTTCCTGGAATCTGCATATCTTACATTGAAGTCAGGATGTGGAACATCCTCTCCTTTCACCTCACAATCATAGGGCAATGCAGGGAGCCCTGTCCTGTAAGCAGGTCGTTGTTGTTGTTAAGTCTTCTCATTGTTAAGGGAAGTCTCTCTTGAGCAGGTCGAAGTCTGAGCAGTGTAGGTCTTCCGTGGTAAAGGATTACTTCCAGGTGATGTTATAGACCAGCCTGGATGTTTCGTAGATGGCTTCCCTGGTTCAGGGGAGGATGGATTATGCTCTTTCTTCTGAGGTCTGTGCCAGGTCGTTATGTCAATGTTCAGGGGGTAAGGTCCCTTTGCACTACAAGATTTGTGTGTTCCAAAATCTATTAGGTAGGATCTTATTTGTATGTATAGTATTTTCCCATTTTGATGTGCCTATGCAAATAAGAAGCAATGCCACGTGGTGTTATTGGCGCATATGGGGGCCATAAGAACAATTCCAATGATTCCCATGACATGGTTCAATCATAAGCATTAAACTGGGGGACTCTTCCACCAAAATTCCTTATTAAGCAGCTCAAAAAGAGAAGATAAAAAGTAGTTAGAATCGTCACTGTATAAGACAACATTTAGTAAGAATCATAGCTGTCAGAGAAAAAATACAACATATTCTAAAGAATATGTGTCCATTTTATGTATCTTGAAATGGTTTGGGGTTGTCACACAAAATGCACAGCTTTGGACTGTGATTAGGATTGTACACTACTGAATTAAAGAGAGTAATGTAGGTTAGTATTATTTCAGAGGGGGTTAGAGAGTTAAGGAGTAAAAAAGAAATTTGTAGGGGTGTGGTAAAGGGCAGAATTTTTTTTTTTATTTAAACACCTTGATTACATACATGATTGTGTTTGGGTTTCAGTCATAAAAGGAACACCACCCATCACCAGTGCAACATTCCCATCACCCAAGTCCCAAATCACCCTCCTCCCCACCCAACCCCCGCCTGTACCCTAAACAGGCTCTACATTTCCCTCATACATTCTCAATATTAGGACAGTTCAAAATGTAGTTATTTCTCTAACTAAACTCATCACTCTTTGTGGTGAGCTTCCTGAGGTGAGCTGGAACTTCCAGCTCTTTTCTCTTTTGTGTCTGAAAATTATTATTACAAGGGTGTCTTTCATTTTTCTTAAAACCCATAGATGAGTGAGACCATTCTGCGTTTTTCTCTCTCTCTCTGACTTATTTCACTCAGCATAATAGATTCCATGTACATCCATGTATAGGAAAATTTCATGACTTCATCTCTCCTGACAGCTGCATAATATTCCATTGTGTATATGTACCACAGTTTCTTTAGCCATTCATCTGTTGAAGGGCATCTTGGTTGTTTCCAGAGTCTTGCTATGGTAAATAGAGCTGCAATGAATATAGGTGTAAGGAAGGGGTTTTTGTATTGTATTTTTGTGTTCCTAGGGTATATTCCTAGGAGTGGTATAGCTGGATCGTATGGGAGCTCGATTTCCAGTTTTTGGAGGAATCTCCATATCGCTTTCCATAAAGGTTGAACTAGACAGCATTCCCACCAGCAGTGGATAAGAGTTCCTTTCTCTCCACATCCCCGCCAACACTGTTTATTCTCATTCTTTGTGATGTGTGCCATTCTCTGGGGTGTGAGGTGGTATCTCATCGTTGTTTTGATTTGCATCTCCCTGATGATTAGTGATGTGGAACATTTTTTCATGTGTCTTTTGGCCATGCGTATTTCTTCTTTGTCAAAGTGTCTGTTCATTTCTTCTCCCCATTTTTTGATGGGGTTAGATGTTTTTTTCTTGTAAAGTTCTGTCAGTGCCTTGTATATTTTGGAGATTAGCCCCTTATCTGATGGGTATTGGGTGAATAGTTTCTCCCACTCAGTGGGTGGCTCTTGTATCCTGGGCACTATTTCCTTTGAGGTGCAGAAGCTTCTCAGCTTAATATATTCCCATCTGTTAATCTCTGCTTTCACTTGCTTGGAGAGTGCAGTTTCCTCCTTGAAGATGCCTGTAATGTCCTGTAGTGTTTTGCCTATGTGCTGTTCTATATATCTTATGGTTTTGGGGCTGATATCGAGGTCTCTAATCCATTTGGATTTTACCTTTGTACATGATGTTAGCTGGGGGTCTAAGTTTAATTTTTTGCAAGTGGCTATCCAATTGTGCCAACACCACTTGTTGAAGAGGCTTTCCCTGCTCCATTTAGGATTTCCTGCTCCTTTATCAAAAATTAGATGGTTGTATCTCTGGGGAACATTTTCTGAGTATTCAAGCCTATTCCACTGATCTGAGGACCTATCCTTATTCCAATACCATGCTGTTTTGATAACTGTTGCTTTGTAGTACAGTTTAAAGTTGGGAAAAGTAATTCCTCCCATATTCTTTTTCCCAATGATTGCTTTAGCTATTCGAGGGTGTTTATTGTTCCAAATGAATTTCAAAAGTGTCTGATCCACTTCTTTGAAGAATGTCATGGGTATCTTTAGAGGGATGGCATTAAATCTGTATAATGCCTTGGGGAGTATTGACATTTTGATGATGTTAATCCTGCCAATCCATGAGCAGGGTATGTGTTTCCATTTCCGTGTGTCCTCTCTTATTTCTTGGAGCAGAGTTTTATAGTTTTCTTTGTATAGGTCCTTCACATATTTAGTCAAGTTGATTCCAAGATATTTGAGTTTGTGTGGTACTATTGTGAATGGGGTTGTTTTCTTAATGTCCATTTCTTCTTTATTACTGTTGGTGTATAGAAAGGCCATTGATTTTTGTGTGTTAATTTTGTAGCCTGCCACCTTGCTATATGAGTCTATTGTTTCTAGAAGCTTTTTGATAGAGTCTTTAGGGTTTTCTAAGTAGAGTATCATGTCATCTGCAAACAGTGAGAGCTTGACTTCTTCCTTTCCTATCTGGATTCCCTTGATATCCTTTTCTTGCCTAATCGCTATAGCAAGTACTTCCAGTGCTATGTTGAATAGGAGTGGTGAGAGAGGACAGCCTTGTCTTGTGCCAGAATTTAGAGGGAAGGCTTTCAGTTTTTCTCCATTGAGGATAATATTTGCCACTGGCTTGTGGTAGATGGCCTTCACTATATTGAGAAAGGTTCCCTCCATTCCCATCTTGCTGAGAGTTTTGATCAAGAATGGGTGTTGGACCTTATCAAATGCTTTCTCTGCATCTATTGATATGATCATGTGGTTTTTATTTTTCTTGTTATTGATGTTGTGTATTATGTTGATAGATTTACGGATGTTAAACCAGCCTTGCATTCCTGGGATGAAACCTACTTGATCGTAGTGGATGATCTTCTTAATGAGGCATTGAATCCTATTTGCCAGGATTTTGTTGAGGATCTTTGCATCTGCATTCATCAGTGATATTGGTCTGTAATTTTCTTTTTTGGTAGCGTCTCTGTCTGGTTTAGGTATCAAGGTGATGTTGGCTTCATAAAAGCTATTTGGAAGTGTTTCTGTTTGTTCAATTTCATGAAAGAGTCTTGCCAAGATTGGCAGTAGTTCCTCTTGGAAAGTTTGATAGAATTCATTAGTGAATCCATCTGGACCTGGGCTTTTGTTTTTCGGCAGACATTTGATTACTGTTTTAATTTCATCAATGGTGATGGGGGTGTTTAGATATGCTACATCCTCTTCCTTCAACCGTGGAAGATTATAAGAGTCCAAGAATTTATCCATTTCTTCCAGGTTCTCATTTTTAGTGGCATAGAGTTTTTCAAAGTAGTTTCTGATTACCCTTTGAATCTCTGTCATATCAGTAGTGATCTCTCCTTTTTCATTCCTGATACGAGTTATCAAGTTTCTCTCTCTCTCTTTCTTTGTTAGGTTTGCCAGTGGTCTATCAATCTTGTTTATTTTTTCAAAGAACCAACTTCTGCTTTCGTTGATCTTTCGGATTGTTTTTTGAGTTTCCACTTCGTTGATTTCTGCTCTCAGCTTTGTTATTTCCTTCTGTCTTCCTGTTCTTGGGTCCTTTTGTTGAGCATTTTCTAGTTCTATTAGCTGTGTCATTAAGCTACTCAGGTAAGCTCCTTCTTCCTTCCTGATGTGTGCTTGCAAAGCTATAAATTTTCCTCTCAGTACTGCTTTTGCTGTGTCCCATAAGTTCTGAGAGTTTGTGTCTTTATTGTCATTTGTTTCCAGGAACCTTTTTATTTCCTCCTTGATTTCATCTCGGACCCACTGGTTATTGAGCATGAGGCTGTTTAACTTCCAGGTGTTAAAGTGTTTCTTCTGAGTCCCTTTGGAGTTCACAAATAATTTCAGAGCCTTGTGGTCAGCGAAGGTAGTCTGCAAAATTTCTATCCTCTTGATCTTATGGAGGTATGTTTTATGTGCCAGCATGTAGTCTATCCTGGAGAATGTACCATGTACATTGGAGAAGAATGTGTATCCAGGTTTCTGGGGATGGAGTGTCCTATATATATCCACTAGGCCTCTTTCTTCCATTTCTCTCCTCAGGTCTAGTATATTCTTGTTGGGTTTCAGTCTGGTTGACCTGTCCAGTGTTGACAAAGCCGTGTTTAGGTCCCCCACAATTATTGTGTTGTTGTTGATATTATTTTTCAGATTTGTCAGCAGTTGTATTAAATATTTTGCTGGCCCCTCATTCGGTGCATATATGTTTAGGAGAGTGAATTCTTCCTGCTCTACGTACCCCTTGATTAATATAAAATGTCCGTCTTTGTCCCTTACAACCTTCCTGAGTATAAAGTTTGCATTATCTGATATTAGTATGGCCACTCCAGCTTTTTTATGGGTGTTGTTTGCTTGGATAACTTTTCTCCAGCCTTTTATTTTGAGTCTATGTTTGTTCTGACTATTCAGGTGCGTTTCTTGTAGGCAGCAGAAGGTTGGATTGAGTTTTTTGATCCATTTAGCCACTCTGTGTCTCTTAACTGGTGCATTTAGTCCATTGACGTTGAGAGAAAGAATTGTCCTGGGATTTAACGCCATCTTTATTTCAAAATTTGGTGTGTCTTTTGGGTAGTCTTGTCTTAGATTAGGTCTTTCAGTTTTTCTCTTAAGACTGGTTTTGTGTCTGTGAAGTTTCTGAGCTGTTTTTTGTCTGTGAAACCATGTATTCTTCCATCAAACCGGAAAGTGAGTTTTGCTGGGTATAGTATTCTGGGTGAAGCATTCATTTCATTCAGTCTTGTCACAATATCCCACCACTGCTTTCTGGCATTGAGCGTTTCTGGTGACAGGTCTGCTGTAAATCTCAGGGAAGCTTGCTTGAACATGATTTCCCCTTTTGATCTTGCTGTTTTCAGAATTCTGTCTCTATCTGTGGGATTTGTCATTGTGACTAGGATGTGTCTTGGGGTGGTTTTTCTGGGGTCTCTTTTGGTTGGTACTCTTCGGGCATGCAGGATTTGATCACATATATTCTTTAGCTCTGGAAGTTTCTCTTTAATGATGTTCTTGACCATTGATTCTTCCTGGAAATTTTCTTCCTGGGTCTCTGGGACTCCAATGATTCTTAAGTTGTTTCTGTTGATCTTATCATAGACTTCTATTTTCGTCTGTTCCCATTCTTTGACTAATTTTTCCATTGTCTGCTCATTTGCTTTAAGTTTTTTGTCCAATCTCTCCTGCTGTATGGAATTGTTATGTATCTCATCTTCCACAGCACCAAGTCTATTCTCAGCTTCTGATACCCTGTCCCAGAGCTTATCCATTTTGTCATTCACTTCGTTTACTGACTTTTTCAGTCCTGTTAGTTGACATGTTATTTCAGTTTGGAGTTTTGTCATTTCTGCCTTCATATTTTCTTGGTTCTTATTAGTGTTCTGTTCAACTCGATCCATGGTTTCTTGGAGTCTGTTGAGCACCTTCCATATTGCTAGTCTAAAGTCCTTATCTGAGAGGTTGATTAGTTGTTCAGTCATTATCTGGTCCTCAGAATTGTCATCTTCATTCTCTATGTCTGATGCTGGCCTGCGCTGTTTCCCCATTGTCACATTTGTATTGTGGGTTTTTCTACGTGTTGTAGTGGTATTCATTGTCTATATGATGTAGGCAGCACACTCCTCTGGCTCCTCCCTTTCTGGATGGGCTGACTTGCCTCTAAGGGAGGGGAGTCCTCCGTGGATGAAGCCTCACACTGGGTCAAATCTTAGGCCCGAGCATGTAACAGAGAAGACAGTCCAGAGAGAAATGTTTGCTTCTGTGATATAGCGCCGTTCTTAGTGTGATTTTTCCTTCTTGTTGCAATGGAGTTCTTTCCTTAGAAAGAGTGCACGGCCGCGTAGCGAAGCGGAGCGGCCGTGCTCCTCTGAGCCTCTTTTTGCCCCACTCGCAAGAGTTTCACGCAAGAGGACAGTAGACAGACATAGACAGGTCACACTCACAGTCTTTCACAGCTGAGCCCCACTGGGCCGGTGTACTTTCGCGGATTTTCCCCGCCTGGTGTCACACACAGGGAGCCAGCTTTTGCAAAGGATAGCCGGTTTTTATGCTCTGAAGTCCCTCCCTGAAAATGGCGTCTGGGCGAGCGAGGTTTCTGGAGGCTCTTTTTGCCCCACTCGCAAGAGTTTCACGCAAGAGGACAGTAGACAGACATAGACAGGTCACACTCACATTCTTTCACAGCTGAGCCCCACTGGGCTGGTGTACTTTCGCGGATTTTCCCCGCCTGGTGTCACACACAGGGAGCCAGCTTTTGCAAAGGATAGCCGGTTTTTATGCTCTGAAGTCCCTCCCTCGGCATATAATATTTTAAGATTTAACCCACCACCAGTGTTCCCATGTTCCATTATCAATAATTTTTTATTTAATTTTGGGGGCTAGAACAATAATAATACTAAGCAGAGAGATTGCATTGCTTGAAGCCAGTTTAGGTCCAGTATCCAGAATCCGTATGTTCCTCTAGTGCTCCCTAGAAGTGATCCCTGAACATAGAGTTTAGAGTAAACTTTGAGTGTAACCAAACAAAGAAATCTTTTTTTTTTTTTTTTTTTTTTTGGTTTTTGGATTTTGGGCCACACCTGGCGGTGCTCAGGGGTTACTCCTGGCTGTCTGCTCAGAAATAGCTCCTGGCAGGCACGGGGGACCATATGGGACATCGGAATTCGAACCAACCACCTTTGGTCCTGGATCGGCTGCTTGCAAGGCAAACGCCGCTGTGCTGTCTCTCCAGGCCCAAACAAAGAAATCTTAAAGAACATTTAATTATTTTAGTAATTTACCTTTTTAAGCTTACGACTAATTAATTTTAACTGTACAGATTCCCTGTACATCCATGGATAGGAAAATTTCATGACTTCATCTCTCCTGATGGCTGCATAATATTCCATTGTGTATATGTATCACAGTTTTTTAACCATTCCTCTGTTGAAGGGCATCTTGGTTGTTTCCAGAGTCTGGCTATTGTAAATTATTGTAATTATTATTGTAAAGGAATTATTATTGTAACTATTATTGTAAAGGGATTTTTGTGTTCCTAGGGTACATTCCTAGAAGAGGAATAGCTGGATTAAATGGGAGCTCAATTTCCAGTTTTTTGAGTAATATCCATATTGTTTTCCAGAAAGACTGGACTAGACGGCATTCCTACCAGCAGTGGATGAGTTCCTTTCTCTCCACATCCCCATCTGCACTGATTATTTTTATTTTTGTGATGTGTGCCAGTCTCTGTGGTGTGAGATGGTACCTCATAGTTGTATTGATTTGATGTGGAACATTTTTTCATGCGCCTTTTCTCTATTTGTATTTCTTCATTGAGGAAGTGTCTGTTCATTTCTTCTCCCATTTTTTTTTGATGGGGTTAGATGTTTTATCTTGTTAAATTCTTTTAGTACCTTGTATGTTTTTGGTATTAGCCCCTTAGCTGTTGGGTATGGGGTGAATAATCCCATACTTTGGGTGGCTTTTATATCCTAGGCACTATTTCCTTTGAGGTACAGAAGCTCCTCAGCTTAATATAGTCCCATCTGTTTATCTCTTCTTCCACTTGAGTGCTGTTTCCTCCTTGAAGATGCCTTTAGTCTCAATGTCATGGAATGTTTATACCTATGTGATGTTCTATATATCTTATGGTTTCAGGTCTGATATCAAGGTCCTTAATCCATTTTTTTCTCAAGGAAAATGTCACAATATCTTTATCTATGGAGTCTTAAAGTATATTAAGAATGTAAGAACAAAGTATAAAGAAAATAACTTAAAAAAATAAGACTTCTTTGAGAATGGGATGATTCTGAATCCTTTGAAAGGGATTGTCTCAGAATAAGTAAATTAGTGTCTCATGGTGAGGGATGTCAAAAAAATAATCTCCCTGATGATTGACTCACTTGTACATGAGAACCTTTAAATTAAGTAAGAGTTTATCTTGAAATAATGTATATAACTTTAAATTTTTAATGTACTATTATATCTTAAAGACATACAATCATATCACCATAAGTAAATTAAGCAAATTTAAAAGTATTTGTTATATTATGACTTTCCATTGAGGCTATACTTAAAGATAAGTAAATTTACAGAGTTATATCAAAAGATACTTATACAAAACTTCTGAGTTTTTTCTTTTCTTTTTTTTTAAATATGAAACACTTCACAAATTTGCATGTCATCCTTGTACAGGGGCCATGCTAATCTTCTCTGTATTGTTCCAATTTTAGTATATGTGCTGCCGAAGTGAGCACCTGAGATTTATTTCAAAGAACTTAAATGTTTTGCAATGTTAAAGAATTCTATATGGCTGCCATTTAATCATTTAAAAAAAAAACATTTGCTTAAATGCTCTAACAAAACTGGTAATAAAAAATTATATGAAGGCTCTCTCCTCATTTGGAAAAGCCCTCATTCTCTTCAAATGAATGGGTTTCAGACATGCAGTGTTTCAATACCAATTCCTTCACTAGTGTCCTCTTCCCTCCACCAATTCCTCCACTTCCCTTTGTCTCTACCCAATCTATTCCTACAAGAACATCCTATATTAATTAAACACACAATTCAGGATATCAACACCAAGTTTTGTAAAGAAATTTGTGTGTATTTTCTTTCCTCTTATTATTTTTATTTATTAACATTCAAATCCTAAAAGTACATATATGGCACAGGAAAATAACTGATACTAGTCTGAGATAAATATAAAAAGTAAGGCATTTGCTTTTAGAAGACCCTGGTTCAATCTCCACTTTTATATCTCGTCTCCTGATCTTGAAAATCTTTCAGTATTAGACTGAAATGATTAGACTGATATTAAATAGTCTGCAACAATAAATTTTACAAAATTTAAACATAAAATATAAACTAATAAAAACCCATATACCTAAAGGGAAAGTCATGACTGTTTTGATTCTTTATATTTAGGAGGAAAATTTACTATTTATAAAAATATATACAAATGACCTCAGATAGATACATTAGAAGTCATGCAAATATACCATATTTCTTGCTTATTACTTAATTCAGTATCTATTTAAAACAAAGCATAACATATATACTTGTATGGACATCTAATATTTACATTTACATAGAATATTTTCATTAAATTTTCAAATGAATTCTTTTAAAAGTAAATGTAATTATTTAATCTTATTTTTCATATTTTATTCACTGCATAAGTACTAATTAAGCAGTTCCTCTTTGTGAGGCATTGCCTTAGGTACAAAAATATGTGAAAATAATTATCTTTGTAAGTTTATTTTCTAAATAAGCTGTTAAATTATATGAAGCTAATATATTTTTTAGTACTTATTAGTACTGGCACTTCTAGTTGTTTAATAAGGTAGTCTGTCAGCAATTATACTTGTGAATATCCAACTAATGTTTGCTGGCTTGAGTGTTAAAGACCATGAAATTGATGCTAACAGAAATGCTGATGTTAATTTCTAGCCTACCAGTTATCTACAGAATTCACTTTCCAACATTCACTTCTAGTGGGGCTTTTTTTGTTTGTTTGTTTGTTTTGTTTTGTTTTGTTTTTGGACCACACCCAGAAGTACTCCTGGTTCTGTGCTCAGAAATTACTCCTAGCAGGCTGGGAGGATCTTATGGGATAATGGGATTGTGAACCCTGGTCAGCTGCATGCAAAGCAAACACTACCCGCTGTGCTATCGCTCCAGCTACAGTTTTGAGTTTTTAAACTTTATTTGAAGTATTTTAATAACTTGACTTCTCTTTATTGCATTAATATTTGTTTTCTGGCCCACACCAGAGATGCTCAGAAATTACTCCTGGTGGGGCTCAGGGAATCATAGGTGTACTGGGGATTCAACCTGTGAGCAAGGCAGATATCACCCTGGGAAACAGAGTTTGAAAGTTGTTGATGGTTGAGTTTCATAGAATATTTCAGTGACATCCCTTCATCAGTACATATTTACCATCCCCAATGTCCCCAATATTATTCCCATTTCTACCCTCCAGACTACTTCTATGATAGATACTTTTTTTCTCTTTACACCTCCTCCCTCTTTCCTTTTTAGGTACTGTGTTCTGAAGTACTGTCTTTCAGAGGGTATCATGTATAGCACTTTATCTTTTTTCAGCACCCAGTTATGGCCGAGAGTGATCATTTTAAACTGTCATTGTCATAGTGGTCTTCTCTGCCCTATCTGCACTTCTCCCTTTGTGACAAGTTTCCTACCATATATCTGCTCTCCTTGCCCTCATTTCTATTGTCTTTGGGTATTATTCTCATAGTATTTTTTTTATATATATTGCACAAATGAATGCAATCACCCTATGTCTGTCCCTCTCCCTCTGACTTACTCAACATGATACTCTTCATATCTTTGCAGGTATAAGCAAATTTCTTGACTTCATTTTTCCTAATAGCTGCATAGTATGCCATAATGTAAATATACCATAGTTTCTTTTTCCATTCATTTGTTCTCAGTTGAGTTATTCCCAGATTCTGGCTATTGTGAATAGTGCAATGAACATAATAGTGCAGAGGCATTTTCTGCATATTGTTTGAAGGCTCTAGGGTATGATCCCAGGGGCAGTTTTGCTGGATTGGATGAAAGCTCAGTTTCAATTTTTCAAGGAATTTTCATATTGATTTCCAAAAAGTTTGACTCAATCTACATTCTTACAGCAGTGAATGAGAGTCCTTTTCTCTTTCCCTTCCATTTATTTTTAATCATCTTAATTATTTACACAGAGGTGACCATAGCTAGTTTGTCCTTTTTACAAATTCAAGTTGTATTTCTTAATGATATTACAAATGTATTTTCTCATCAAATGTTCCTAATTGTTTTTATTATAATGTTCCCATTGATATTGTGTTGAAAATATTTGACTGAAATCTCTCAGAATATTAAGCCAGAATATATCTCAGGATATCAATTATACAACAAGGAGTAATGAGTAGAATGAAGGAGTTGGGAGATAAAGAAATTCAACAGATAAAAGCAATGAATGAATTTGAATGAGACAAATTTGGAGCAATTTTTGGGTTATATTTCTTTTTAATGAAATCTTTTTAATAGATTTTCATAAGACTCAGAGTCTTTAAGGAAGATATTTTCTACAAAGAAAACATTTATGAAAATATAAAATGGAAGGGGAAAGAAGTTGGGAGGGTGAGTCATCTTTGTTCTTGTGACACTTATTCTTGTGACATTGTTCTTGTTTTTTAACCTTTGTTTCAACAGGAACAATTTAAACAGACATTCCCAGCCCAGTTAAAGAAACCAGAATCATCTAAGAGCCTGAAGAAGGTTATTGCAGCTTTGTCAAATTCTAAAGCAACCTCTAGTTCACCAGCACATCCAAAACAAATATTAGAAAATAACCACCCTAATCCATTCTTGACAAATGCACTTTTAGGTAATCATCAACCAAATGGTGTTATTCAAAGTGTCATTCAAGAAGCTCCTCTAGCACTTACAACCAAAACTAAAATGCAGAGTAAGATTAATGAATGCATTGCTACTGCAAGTAGTACATCTTTTTCCTCACCTGTAAATTTGAGTACAAGTGGGAGAAGAAACCCTGGTAATCAGACAACTGTAATGCCCTCTGCCTCTCCCATCTTGCATAGTCAAGGAAAGGAAAAAACAGTTAGCAATAATATAAATACAGTAAAATCACAACATCACTCTCATCCTGCAAAATCTTTAGTAGAACAGTTCAGAGGAACAGATTCAGACATTCCCAGTAGTAAAGATTCTGAAGATTCAAATGAAGATGAAGAGGAAGATGATGAAGAAGAAGATGAGGAAGATGAGGAAGATGATGAATCTGATGACAGCCAATCAGGTTATTTTCTTTTATTTTTTTTTCTAAATGATAAGTGAACTAAACCATTTTAAAACTTTTAAATATGCACACTTAGAATCTTTGTCATTTATTGTTCCACACTTTGTGTGCCTTTCTATTAAAGAGCTGGTAAGAAATTGAAAATCTTGTATTATCAGCTTTTTATTCATTTAACATTAACCAAATAATAAAGTGAATATAGATTATGTATGAAATAATAAATAATGTCACAAACTTCATTTTTATTCAGGACCCCTCATTCGTCCATTTTGATCTTCATTTTTTCTATTTAGAAAAATGTGTCACGAGATCATAGTATAGGTAAAAATTATAATCACAGGCATTCAGAAAGTACCAGGAGTATCATTCCTTATAGCTGTCACTCAGTAACACAGAATTTATTTAAATAGCATGTGAAAGTACCCCCTTGAATTAATTTTGATTCATTTTGTAGCTTTTTTTTCCTTCACTAGAAGACTGAACTAATTTAACATATATGACTTAAAATTTTAATATAAAAGTAGATGCTTTGGAGATTTTTTTTTAATTTGACAGCCACAGGTCTAATTGTATGTTTTCTAGCAGTCAGTATAAATAGAAAATACACTCAATTGTCCAATTTAAAGTGTAAGGTTTTAAAAGGTACTGATTCAAGGTAAGAACAATTTATCCTGGTATTTTTTGGGGGGTTGCATGGGCACAGTTTTGCATGAGACATGATTATCAGTATGATGAATTTTAAGAAGTAATTCTTGTAATGTACATCAATCTAGGTAGATTGTGCTACACAAAACACAGTTCCACAAAATCTATTCTAGAAACTGTTAGAATCCCAAGTATCAGTCCTCTGTTTATCGAGTTTAATCGAGGAATAATTGAATATACATGTCTGTAGGAGTAGATTTCACTAAGAATATATAGCTGCAATAAACATGTTATCACCTTAATAAACTACCCTATGCAATTATTTCTGTAAGAAGTCTTGTGAAGACTGAGAAGTTTGATAAAGTCCTGCATTTAAACTTTTAGAAAGTAGCAGCCAAAAAGTCAAGAATTTCTACAAAAATATTTTATCTTACCTCAAAGCTGAGACAAGGATGATGGCATTACAGACTTCTTAAGCCATTGAAATCAATTAAATTATAAATTCTTTCTTCCTTTTATACTTTAATATTTCTGTTAGTTCTAGATGATTTTAAATCCATTAAACAGAATTCATCATGTAAATAGTGTCATGTGACAAGAACTGATTTTATGATTGAAGTGTTGAATAAAATGAATATTTTTAATGAAGAATTTTGAGGACTTGAAGCTTGATACATTGTTTTCAAATGGCTTATAAAATAATTTTTACATCTATACTTCAGGATAGCTGCTACTTTGAGTTCTCAGTCACAGATGCTGATTCCTGAACTATTCCATTTGGATACAAACTGAAAACTGTTGATCATTTTATAGTTATAATATACAAATGCTTCTTTTACTTCCCAGAATCAGATAGTAATTCAGAATCAGATACAGAAGGATCAGAAGAAGATGATGATGATGATGATAAAGACCAAGATGAATCAGATAGTGATACTGAAGGAGAGAAAACTTCAATGAAACTGAATAAAACAACTTCCTCTGTCAAAAGCCCTTCCATCAGTCTCACAGCTCACTCAACACCTCGTAACCTCCACATAGCAAAAGCCCCAGGCTCTGCTCCTGCTGCCTTATGTTCTGAAACCCAGACACCTGCTTTTCTTGGCACACCTTCTTCCACACTTACTTCAAGTCCACACTCTGGTACCTACACTTTATTTTTATTATTATAAAGTCGAAGTCAGACCATATCAAGGATATTTATACAGTGTACTGATCTCATTGGAATCACATATTCCAGTTGGATTTTCCGTTGGCTAAGAAAGGTCAGCGTTTATTTTGGAAGAATATGGCCCATGACCATTTTTATTCTCTGCATCCAATTTAAGAAACTGATTGATGACAACTCTTGATTTTTCAATACTTTCCTTTTATGTTCAGTTTGTGCTTCTAGAATTTGGAGTTTGATTGACAGTTGGAGGTTTTTGTATTCATAAAAAATGAGCTCACTTAGTTAAGGTACAATTGCATGTCTGCCCAGCACACAACCAGTGTCATTTGTATTAGTGAGAATAATTTCTATTCTTTTAACATGCCAGGTATTTTATTTCATCTTTTATAAACTTTTAGAGATCTCCATTAAAATACTTTACATTCACAATTCCAAAACTACACTCATTCTCATTTCACTAGCTGACAGAGAAATACATAGTAAAGTATTATATTTTGTTAGTTATTTCACAATTTTCTTGGAAGTTTCATTTTGCTTTCATTTAACCCATACCAAAGTGATAACCTGCTGACTTACAATATATTTGTGCTTGTGTGACTTGCCTGTGAAAAATTTTACAAGTAGTTATAATTACTGTCGTGTGTACTTTAGACTAATTAGAAGACCTAGTAGTGCTTTTGAGTATAGATGTATGTATGAATGTAATAATACTGCATTGTCTAAGTGTATAAGGGAAATTTTGAATATTTTTAGTATTGTAAAATATATTTTCAAGTAAAATAACTGCAGTTCTCTGAAATCTCTGCTTATTCCTCTGTACTTCTTTAGCCGTTTATTTAATAACAGAATGAGAGGAAAGTTGCATCTTTTTGCATTGTATTATATTTTTCTTAGATAAAATGAAAAGAATTCTGTCATACTGAGAAAAAGTAAAAACTTTATATAGTGTGTTTTGTTGAAAACCATTTAAAGCTAATGTACATTGCAGAACTACATTAAAATAATCTTTAAAATTAATTTCTTAGAGGGAAATTTCAAAATCATCAACGGTTATCATCTACATAAATGAATCTTTTATGTTTATTGTTTGAATTTTCTTCAAGGCACATCCAAAAGGAGAAGAGTAGCAGATGAACGTGAACTGCGTATTCCTTTGGAATATGGGTATGCAAATAAGATTTTTTTTGCCTTTAACCCATGTATTATGCATATTTTTTGTTTTTCCCTACTATTGATGAAAGGTATTAATGTGCCACATTATATTTACTAGAACATAAGATAGAATAGAGAGGTCATAGAACTTAACAGATCAGAAAACTCAAGTTTCAGCTAGCTCCTATAAGTAAGTATCACAGTGCTGAATTGGAATCACACTGTGAGGCAAGAATATATCTGAAAAAAAGAACAAAACTGGAAATGGCAATGACACAACTGGTGGGTCGAGTGTTTTTGAAGTTAAAGTAAAAAGACAAAGTAATTTTGGATGAAATGGAAGGATTTGAACAGAGTTAGCTAAAATAGTGTAAATGGAACAGATTTATGTTGGAAGTACATAAGCCCCAAAGAACAGAGAACCAGTTTGATTTTATTGGCATATTACAATTAAAGTTTCTAAAAGTTTTAATCAATTTTGATATTTGTTAAAATGTCATTGATTTTGCTTTATTCATTAAGTGTATAAATTTAATAGTATATATATATTTTAGTTCTATGTTTGGTAATTATTGTATTTTTTCATGCTTCTATAGAATATGTTTACTTCAATACTTTTTATTCTTGTAAAAGCTTTTTGTAGAGCAGGTGAGAATATATTTTTTGCCTGGTGGAACTTTCTATCTCTGGCACCTCGTATGTTCCCCATGCTTTCCAGGAATTTTTTTTACAAGTTTTGTTTTTTGTGTGTGTGTTTTGTTTTTTTTTTACAATTAAGTATCTTAAGGACCATATGGTTAGGGCAGTAACTGACCCTGATTCAGCCCCTGGGACTTCATAATGTCCCCTGACCCTAAAAAACAAGAGCAAAAAAAAAAAGTGAATGAGCTAGAATGGTAATAGAGTGAGTATGATAATGGTGGTGGTGATTCTGATGATGATGATGATGTTGATGCAAAATAAAATTAAATGTTATAATTCTTATTTGTATTTGTATGTAGCTGGCAGAGAGAGACAAGAATAAGGAATTTTGGAGGACGTCTGCAAGGAGAAGTAGCATATTATGCACCATGTGGAAAGAAACTTAGGCAGTATCCTGAAGTTATAAAGGTACATGCTTTTCGCTAAGTAACATCTGTGTGGTGCCTGCTAAGCATGTGGATGGTAAAAAATAATTTACTCCTTTCTCCAATTCAGTTCCTTGATGCAAAATACTCTGTTGTATGGGACTAAGGTAACCAAATTGATCAAAAATCCATAGCCCCTTGATAGAAAATGTTAAAGATTAGTGTTCTGAAGATAGCTATACATCAAAGCTGGGTTATAACTATTAAAACCTGAAGTGGAAAAATATGTGATTTTTTCAGTATCTCAGCAGAAATGGAATAATGGATATCTCAAGGGACAATTTCAGCTTCAATGCAAAAATAAGAGTGGGTGACTTCTATGAAGCCAGAGATGGACCTCAGGTATCCGATTTTTAAAAAGTATAGTCTTTAAACCAAAAAATAGTACCATAACCTAAATTAAGTAAATTTCACTACACTCTGCTTCTGTCAATTAATTCATATAACTAAATATAAAACTTTATGGTGAACACTCACCTAAGTCTCAGTTCACTTTCAGTAACAAGGAACTTTGACATAGTAGATGTCTTTCTTTTCTGATTTCAAGAAAACTTCTTTTTGCTTATTTCTGTCAATTTTCAGGTTTATATAGATCTAAAAATAAGTACATGGCAAATAGATTTTTAAACAAAATTTGTAGGAAGACCATGCTAAATCAGTCTATCCAAATGAGAATAAGTATGTTTTATTTGAGGGAAGGGAACTTATTTTTTGATCATTTCACTCTACATGATTCATTTTCACAAATGTGATGATTTGGAGGTAAGGGGCTGAATCCTCAAAATTGAGTGAGATGCTTTCTTTTTTTTTTTATTCAGAATATTTTAACTTTTCAGTTAATTGTGTAGATTTTCAAATATATGACCACAGCTCCCTTTTCACTTTGGATTAATTATATAATCTCACTTTATCTCAGTATAAAGAATCCACCTCTGAGACCTTATTTCCAATATATTTCCTTTAATGTTTGACTTTGCTGTATTTGTATTGAACTAGATAAATGCTATTCCCTTTCACTTTATTGTCTTTATGGATTGAGGTCCTAGTTCTCTCTCCTGAGGAAATCTAAATTCTTGTTAATACATAGATATTTTGTGATTTTTGAACACTGAAATTATAGTCTTTTCCCTCCATTTATTTATCTGCAAGATAGAAAAATAAGTATACTTCTGCTACAGGGGTATAATATGGTAAAATGAGATAATATGCATGAAAATATTTCAGAATGTTAAAATAGTTACACAACTGAAGTTGATATATTTTTCTTTTTTGAACTTGTGTCCCTTTTAGGCCATTAAAATATATACCCAGAAATGATATTTAGCAGTTAATATATTCTACAGCTACTCCCAATGAACAGAGTCTTTTCTATCCTATCTTAATCTCATTTTTCTAAGTTTTCTATAACTTTTTCTTCATTCTGAAATATTTATTCTTAGGCCTTAAATGTTAGAAATTTTCAAGTCATGCAATCTCAACAAGGCAGAAATATAACTAGAAATCAAGATTTCTGATGTATACTGTTGCTTTACAATCATTACATATTCTATTTTCTACTGATTTCCCTGCCTTTTGTTTGTTTTGTTTGTTTTGTTTTGTTTTGTTTTGGGACCATGCCAAAACACACCCCCCACACACCAAATCCTATGATGTTCAGGGTTTACTCATGGCTTTGCACTCAGGAATTACTCATGGTGGTACTCAGGAAACCATATGGTGCCAGCAAACAAACCCATGTCAGCTTCATGCAATGCAAGCACCCAACCATCCTTACTTTTTTCCATCCCCACCCCTGATATTTAATTGTTTTGTTTTGAGGACACATCTGTCATGCTCAGGAACCTTTTTATGGTACTGTACTCACTCCTGACTATATACTTGGGAATCATTACTGACTCTACTCACGGGACCATAGGAATGCTAGAGATAGAATGTTGATGGGCTACATATAAAGCAAATACCCTACCCACTGTACTATCTTCTGCCTTTCCCTTGGCTTTATAAAAAGGGAACACCTGATGCCTAGACTCATTGGCTTGTTCTATGTCATTCCAAAATGCCAAAATACATTTATCTAAGTTTTAACTTCCTTATCTGATGTATTTAGAACTTTTCTTTAAAAAAAAAAACAGGGGCTGTAGGGATAGCACAGTGGTAGGGCATTTGCCTTGCACGCAGTTGACCCAGGACAGACCTGGGTTCAGTCCCCGGGATCCCATATGGTCCTGAGCCAGGAGCAATCTCTGAGCAGCACCGGGTGTAGCCCAAAAACAAAAAGCAAAACAAACAAAAAAAACAACAAAACAAACAAACAAAACAGCTTTTAAAAGTATGTTTACTTCAAATTAAATACTTTGCGAGAATTTCAGGATTTAGTGAATTCATCAATCTTTTATATATCCTATATATACTATATCAGTTTTTAAGTTTTAAAATATATTAGAAGCCAATAATTTTTTATTTTAAAATTCTTACTTTTTAATATTATGTTCATGTTATTAGAACCATACTTGTCATTCTATCAAAAATATTTTCCTTATATTTAATTTAGGTAATGTAAAAAAGTATTTGTTTTTAAATTAGACTTTTGGTCTGAAAGGAAAGTTAATTGCTATCCAATACAGAAAGGAGTTTTACATAGTTTTAAATCATTGGTAATTAAACTAAATCTATAAGGTCTCATTTAGACAAAGCTAAATGATCTTTGACATCTATTCACTTTTTATTAGGTATAATTAGTGTTATACAAATGCACATTGTCTTATTGAGAGATAATTTTAATCAGAGAAGTTTGATGACTAAATACAAAACCTATTAAGTTGTCAAGATTTCAACATCCTATGAGGGAAAAATGTTAGCAATTCTAACAGCACTTCTCTCCTTTAAAAAAAAAATGAGTGAGTAGGATTCACTTAGGATACTTTTAGAGAACAAGTAAAGGTAAGTAATGCCTCAAGATTTATAATTAATTATAAGATTTATTCTTGATAATTTTCTTTAAATCATATACACTGGAAAATTTATTTTCTCTCAGATTATTTTTGAATATGATGTTTTGTTTTGGTTTTTGGTTTTTGGGTCACACCCGGCCGCGCTCAGGGGATATTCCTGGCTCTGCTCAGAAGTCGCTCCTGGCAGGCTCAGGCAATCCTATGGCTTTACCTCCATGCTATCTCTCTGGCCCCTGAATATGATTTTTTTATATTTTCTAAGATTACTATATAATCTTTTAGTTAATTTAAAATGTGTACAATTAATGGTGCAGCAGTAGGACATTTGCCTTGTATGCAGCTGACCTAGAACGGACCGAGGTTCGATCCTCTGGCTTCCCATGTGATCTCTGATCCAAGAGCAATTTTTGAGTGCATAGCCAGGAGTAACCCCTGAGCATCACCGGGTGTGGCCCAAAATTCAAAAAATAATGTACAATTATAATTTGTTTTCTAAAAATAAGGCTATAATGAATTTGATTGGCTTAATTTTAGAGAAAATATAATATGTAAATATATAATTATATAATATAATGAATCTGTTACCATGCAGTGATGACCTAAACATGTTTATAGTATGCATGCTCTTATAAATGGTATGATGATTACATAGTTACTGAGACCCAAATTTTGCAGATGGTAAGTATGGAAGGAAATATATTAACATTTTAATGATAAATATACTAGTAGTTAGTGAACAGCTAATTATTTTTTCTACATTTTAAATGATTCATATTTTATAAATTTGATTCTACTTCATATATTAAACTATATATAGTTTATATATAAACTTATTTTTAAATAAGTAACAGGATTAATTGTAATATTTTCTAAGTAAAGATTCTATTGTCCATATTTTTTCTAAGTAATAATTTTGCATATTTCAAAAATTATAATGCTAGCATCCCAAAATTCTGAATTTATAAGTGAAAGTTAAGAAATGTTCATTTTTGGCTTGCTCTTTGAAGCCCACATTCTTCTTTGAACATGTGTCAGCATATACCTGTATCAACAACTCTTTCTGCTTTCTACATAACTCTTTCTACAACTCTGCCTGACGCTTTCTGCATTTTCCCCTCTGGAGAAATTTATGTTTTCTCTTGAATATGTATTCTTCATTTTCTCTCTTCCTTTCCCTCTCATGTCTTTGTAAGTAAATTTTATTCAATAAAAACTATCTTGCTTTACTAAAAAAAAAATAAAGTTCATTTTTGCTAGAATTTAATACCTCTTTAATAACCGTGCATTGTTATGCATAAACTAATAGTTTGTTTTTTTCTTTTGGGGGTCCACACCCATTCATGCTGAGAGGAGGGGCCTATTCTCAGCCTAGTGCTTGGGATCACTTTCTGAAGTGTCAGCATTCAAACCTATGCCATATGTGCTCCAGCTTTTTGAGCTCTTTCCCCAGCCTGAATTAATAGTTTACTCAAGATATTTCTGAGATTAAGATATCAGTTGCACGTATATATTTGGGAGGGCTAGGCCAGCAATACTCTTGGATGTAACTAGTGCTCAGGGAATTATGAGATGCCGGAAGAACAATTGTGGCTGCAGAGCTCAGGTAAGGCAAATGTCTTGATCTCTGCACTCTCATCAATTCAAGCACCAACAAGTGTAGCCATACTCCTCCCAACCCTGGGGTATGAGGTGGAGTTTGTAGAATTAGCTACTTGTATCTACCACTGCTTAGATGTAAGATGTTTCTTAACAGTACAATAAACAAATTTTAATGATGATAGTCTTAATAGAACAAAATGAGCTATTATCCATGTTAAATCCATGCTATACTGGCATACCATCTAATGAATATCACTTCTCTTAAGCAATGAAACCATTTGAAAGGAATACTAATTAAACAGATTTCTTACAACCTTTTGTTCTATCACAATTCAAAGACCTTGTTAAACCTCAGATGTATTATGATTTTTATTTATTACTAAATGTCACAATGATATAGTAAGGTTGACAGATTTTGATAATTACAAAATAGGTGTATGTTATATAAAATGTAATATAGAGATTAGGGGATAAAAGGTGTCTATATTTTATTATGAATATATAGTTCTAAAATAAATAGCAAGAATTATTTTGAAAATATAATAATCTACTTTGAAAAGAGTTTTTGATATTTTTAGTAAATCTTAGGGAACTAAACATGTAACCAAAATTATTACCAATATAATTATATAGTTTCAACCTGGAAATTAAAGAGCACACAATAATTAGTGTCTACTGTATGCAAGAAAATAAAAGGAGATACAAAGACACAAGTTAAAAGAAACATAGACTACATAGCCTTATCTATTTAAGATACAATTTTAAATGATATTTTTTTTAATGGTTTATAACCATGAGATGCGGTCTAGAGTTTTTACTGAAGTGCCTTTCTTTTTTTGCTCTATCAAAAAAACAATGGCAAACAATGAACTAGGCTTTTATTTTCTTCAAAGAAAAAATTTCCCCAGGGCATTTCTCACAAAGAAAATTATGAATTAATTTTTCTACAGACATAAATTAGAAAACCTGCGTTCATGGAAAATCCAGTGTTCAAAGAGAAACTGAAAGATACAAAAGAAATAGACATTAGGATCACTGGCTCAGAGAATCGGATTTTATGGGGATAATAATAAATGTAATGTTGTCAGAAAATAACATCTTAGTTTTTTTCATAAGGAGTAAATGGAAACTTCACAGTAAAAAAGTTAACACAGTCTCTGGCAATATTGTAATTTTGGTAATTATTTTAAATAAGTTAAGAACAAAAGTTTAGGAGTCAACAACCAGGGTTCTAATTCAACTCTGCTGTTAACTGTCACATCTAATACAACATACCTCTGAGCACATTTGGACACTGAGAACATGAAAGTTCAGTATCAGAAATCTAACAGTCTGAAAAGTTATGTCTCTAATCTGCCAGGTAAGACTTTTGATGGCTGTGCAAAGCCTTGACTAGGAAGCCAGCTGTATAAGTCCAGTATGGAGCTAAGGTATTAAAAGTCATAATATTAAGGTGTTCTCCTGTAACTTACTAGAACATAATCTAGTTACTTACTAGTATCTTTCTCGGCTGTTTTTAATAGTTAACATCCATCTTTTAGCAAATTATTTTTTCACATTTAAACTCAGCCATTTATGATGAAGTTATTTTTTAGTAGATTAAGAATTCCTAAAGTTGGGGCCGGTGAGGTAGTGCTAGAGGTAAGGTGGCTTGCAAGCACTAGCCACAAAAGGACTGCGGTTCGATTCCCCCCCCCCCCCCCGGCATCCCATATGGTCCCCCCAAACCAGCGGTGAGTTTTGAGCGCTTAGCCAGGACTAACCCCTGAGCATCAAATGGGTGTGGCCCGAAAAAACAACAACAACAAAAAACAACAATAACAAAAAGAATTTCTAAAGTTGTACTATTTGTATCAGCTTCTCACTGATCTCTCCTATCATAAAACAGCTAAATATAAACCTGCATAATTGTGAAACAGATGTAAGAAAATTCATCAAAATTTTTGTTTTTTTTCATATTAACTTTAATGTTTTTCTTGACTATGAAATGTCAAGTTATGTTTATGAAACCATTTTCTTGGTCTTAGAAATTTATAAAAGGATTTACTACACTAAATTTTGATGTATAATTTCTGACTGACATAAGCATTTAACATTTGTATCTATTGCTATAAATTGAATTGGCTTTTTCTGAAAAGTAGTTTACGTAGAAAAGCAAGTATTTTTGTTGGTCCACAATTATTTTAACTACTCATTTAATTAAAAGTATAATATAAGCTTTAGGTTTCCTGACATCAATTCCCCATGTTCCGAAAATAAGAAATTAGCAGACAATATATTTCCCAAAATATGTAACTTTAAGAAGATATTTACTTTATATATGCCATGCATAGAAATGTTAAATTATATTATCACTAAACTTGATGAGTTTGGAAATCAACTTCTTTTTTGACACCAGTATAAAACCCTGGATAAATAAAATTTTAGCTGTATAAAAATTGCAGCTGGATAAAAGGAGTTGGCAAATCCTTTACAACTTTCCTAGAAGTTGATTTTGTTATTAATAAAATGTTTTAGTTTTGTTTTTGCTGTTTTGTGAGGGCCACACCTGGCAGTTCTCAGGCTTATTTTTATTTCTGTACTCAGTCATCATTGCTGGAGGTGTTCTGGGTGCCATTTGTGATGCAAGAAATAGAATCCAGTCAACCACATGCAGGGTGAACGAACACACCCACCTGCTCTCCTGTTTCTCTGGCCCTAATAAGATAATTTAAAACCTGGCCTGGGTGTGGCTCATGAGTAACATTGCATGCCGCCTCACTTTCTGAGACCTGAGTTGTTTGTTTTTTTTGTTTTTTTTTTCTTTTTTTGGAACTAACTAAAAGGCCAGAGAGATTAGGGGTTAAATTTCTGCCTTAATACCAGTTGTCTTTTTTGACAGTTTACTGTCTATATGGTCCCCCAAACACTGCCTGGAGTGCACCCTAAGCACACAAGCTTGTGCCCAGAACTAAACAAAAATGTTTGAAACAAATCAAAGTGCTTGAAATGTGGTGTACATACAGCTATCATCTGTTAATGTCAGTATGAATGAGAGTTAATATGTCTCATACCCATTTTCCTTGCCTCAGGAATCATGGTATACAATATAACTTTTAGTTGTAAAATTAACACGATGATCCAAGCTAGAATCTTGGTTTGAAATTATTTACAGAGAATAAAAAAAATAATTTCCTTAACATTGATACTTAAATATCTCTTGAGTAGAAGAGATAACAGTGGGAAAGGCACTTGTCTTGCATGTATTTGATTCCAAGCACTAGAAACAGATGGACCACCACATAAAAAGTAAATCCACTAATAAAAAATAATGGAACAGTTCTTTTAGAAGGATTATTTTATTCATAGAATAAAAGAGGGTAATATATACCATGTACCCTTTTATCAGCTTTTGAAATTACCATATAACCAGCATTATTTCTTATGTATCCTTAACAAATATACCTTTTCACTACTTTTCTCCTTTCTTTCCCTTGGTTAATTTTTATTTTTGTGATGATTGATGCTTACTGTGGTTTTAGTTGCAGTTCTCTTCTAGGGTCATATATACCTAGTTGTGCACAAGAGATTGTGTAGTTCTTGAGTCATTGGGAATCATAAAGGGCAGTGCCACCAGAATCTTTCTCTAGAAAAGAGTGCTGCCAGTAATTGATATCTTTCAACATCTTGCTGCAAAAACTATCTGTAATCTACCCCGAGCCCCATCTCTTTTCATAATAACTGTAAAAGCAAGGTATATTTTTATTTCATCAGCATTTTTCTATGTATCTTTCAAAAATAAAAGAGTCATATTTCCTATAAGAGTACCATGGTCCATTATAATGCTTTAAATAACTACTTAATATCAAATAGCAAACATTTCTAAAACTGTTATTTAATTGTCTTAATCTTCAAAACAATTTGTCTATTTGAGTCATAGGAAAGCCCATATGTCGGGATTGTTAAATACATTATTTAAAGCACTTTAACCTACCCACTATTAAACCATCTTTTACTGATTAAAGAAACTAGGATCATTTTTAGACTTTTCTAAATGAATGAATTTTCTGTGCAGATTAAATACATTTTTCACTCTATTTCTCCTGTGAAGTTAGAGTAAATAATATAGGGGACTTAATCAAATCTCAGTTGGATTTATTTTATAGGAGAAGCAAGGCTAATTTATAGGTAATAGATTTAATTAATTTAATCTTAGTCTGGATTGCTTTTCTTTTTCATGATAGACAGCAATTCAAATTCAAGTATGCTTTCTTTCATAATACATCATATTATTGAAAATGTTAATGTTCTAATTTGTTCCTTCTTGATTCTGCTTGCTTTAAAATTCTTTAAATAAAAATTTTTATATTATTTGAATAAGTTAATATTTAGCTGGATTTGTAACCCTGGAGAGAAGTTCTTAAGAATCATCAGTGGTCCGCAGCAATAGCACTCTGGATAGGTCATTTGCCTTGCATGCAGCTGGTCCCTTAACTGTTGTTGGGTGGGTGTGGCCCCAAACCCCACCCCCCAAAAGAGGAAAAAGTTCATCAGATAACTTAGTTTTTCAAGCCCTGCCAACTTTATTGTCTGTTACTCTAGTTTAGAAATGGTGATATGGATCATACATCTTTACTTATACTAGTAGATGCAGGTATAAATTTGTCAGTGAACTTCTCTTTTTTGGGGGGGCACACCGGATGATGCTCAGGCATTACTCCTGGCTATGTGCTCAGAAATCGCTCCTGGCTTAGGGGGACCATAGGGGATGCCAGGGGATCGAACTGTGGTCCGTCCTAGGCTAGCATGGGCAAGGCAGACGCTTTACCATTTGCACCGCCGCTCCAGCCCTGTCAGTGAACTTTCACTTGTATTTATTTTGTTTGTAACATACTGTTTTCCTAATATGTTAATTAAAAGGGAATGCAGTGGTGTCTCTTGAAAGAAGAGGATGTCATTCCCCATATCAGGGCCATGGAAGGTCGTAGAGGAAGACCACCAAACCCAGATAGACAACGAGCCAGAGAAGAGTCCAGAATGAGACGTCGAAAAGGTCGACCTCCAAATGTTGGCAATGCTGAATTTCTAGATAACACAGATGCCAAATTACTAAGAAAACTGCAAGCTCAAGGTAAGAAATAAATGTAATTTTGGAAGTCTATTTCTTCGGTTTTTGACTCATAAGTGATACTATTCTCAACTGCTACCTGGAGTTCTTTGATTGGGCTAGCTGTACTGTGTGCACCATATCTTCTGTATTTAGAATTACAAGAATGCACCAAAAAAAAAAAAAAGGGAGAATCAACCAGCACTTGGCACATGCCTCAAGGTTGTGCCAACCTTCTGGAAATTCTCATTTTAACAGCTTCTGATTCCTTGAGGTGGTAGAAGGGAATAATTCCAAAATATGTTGATCTGTGGAGTAAATTGGAGTATATTGAACTCCAATTACTGGTAAGTAACCCCATTCTTCTAGTGTGGGCTCTTTTGTCTAGGTATGGTACATATATTTACAAAATCTCAACTATATATAATTAAGTCAAAGGGTATTTTAGTATCACAATACTATCATTTAACAAAGAAAGTTCATAATAGGTACCTCAATATATTTATGATTCAAAATTATAAATTATTCAAATAAAGTTTTCATTATTATGAGGATTTTCTCTCTTTTTGAGGGACCATATTCATTGCCCAAAGGTTATCCCTGGCTCTTTGCTCAGGAATGACCTTTGACAGTGCTCGGGGGGACATATATGGTGTCAGTGTTTCAAAATAGATTCTGCTGTATGTAGCCAAGCTCCTTAACCCCCACCATATTATTCCTTATGAACAAAAAGCTACTGAAATAAAATGGTCTTATCAAATTATTGCTAGTTTCAAGTATTAAAACTCTATGACTATCTG
The DNA here is from genome assembly GCF_024139225.1 of Suncus etruscus. NCBI lineage: Eukaryota > Metazoa > Chordata > Mammalia > Eulipotyphla > Soricidae > Suncus > Suncus etruscus. Next base: position 75,965,295 of record NC_064852.1, on the reverse strand, counting down.
AATATATTTCAATATACAGGTTATTGACTAATGTACAAATACATATATAAACATATAATAAATATTAATAAAAATTGACATTAAAAGACTAAAGAATATTACTTTTTCTTTATGAAGATATTCTGGAGATGTATGAATTAATTCTTATTGTAAACAAAATTGCAACATTGAGTTGTTTTTCTTATAAAATGTATTCATGACAAAGCATGAATTCATAGAACAAAAAGGTTTAAAGGAAAAGATATTTGGACTAGAATGATAGTACAGTGGGTAGGGCATTTGCCTTATACACAGCAGATCTAGGTTCAATTCCTGGAATCCTATATGGTCCCCCTCAGGTCCTTCCAGGAGTGATCCCCCTGACAACAGAGCCAAGAATAAGCCCTGAGCACCACTGGGTGTGGCTTCTCCCCCAAATAAATAAACACTTTAATTCAACTTTAAATAAAAACATAAGGTAGAATTGTTAACAGATTTGCTCATCAATTCACAGACATTTACATGTATTCTTATATAACATTCATTCACGAATATGTATATATATAATATGTATCTTTTGCTACCCACTTAATTGTATTAAAATCTTTGTGTTATCTGTAGAAATTTACCTCATACTTTTAATGGCTGAATAATAAATGACACTATAACATTTAATCAGTCTCTTTTTATGACTTCTTAAAATACTTCCTTATCTCAGAACCCTTGAGTCCTACTGGATGTGACCAAAACCTAATACTCTCCAAAAAAGATACTTTTTGCTCTTATTATCAAAACATATTCCCTACTATTATTTTCACAAACAACACTGTAATATATAAAATATTTCTTTCATCTTTGTACAGGAATGATTATATATAATATAAAATCCTAGACATACATATATGAACCAAAGAGGGCCTTGAAAGAAGGTATCTTTCATATGTTGTATATTTTCAACTTTGGTATAAACAAGAAAATGTTTACAGTAGTTCATACTTCCACTGATGGCATTTAAATTAACTCTTGCTATGACTTAATGTCATGTAGTTTCTCTCTGGATTAGTATGATACTTAAATTTTTTTCATTTGATTTTTAAGATTTTACTCACTCTCCTGAATAGTTTCTAGCATAAGTTATGAAAAAGTTAATATAACATATATGATATAAACCAAATATGATGAAGTTTTAAAATCACTCTTGTCAGTAAATCACTGACTTTTCAAAAGAATGTTTAACAGAGATAATGTATATTATTTGCATAAAATAAGATAACTTAAATTAACTGAAATTTTTATTTTTCATATTAATAAAATATTTATATGTAATATTCAAAGTGGTGACTTTATATTTGTACAATTTGATAAATATTTTTAACAAAATAGAAGCTACTTTTGTTCAGTGTTCTTTTTACCATCCTTTTCAAACCAGTTTGTTTTGTTACCAGTTTCTTCCTTTGTATTTGTTTTTTTGTTTGTTTGTTTGTTTGGTTTGTTTGGTTTTTGGGACACACCTGGTGATGTTCAGGGTTTACTCCTGGTTATGCTCTCAGAAATTGCTCCTGACTTGGGGGACCATCTGGGATACTGGGATCAAACCCAGGTCCATCTGGGTCAGCTGCATATAAGGCAAACGCACTGCCTCTGTGCTATTTCTCCAGCCACTATATACATTTAAATTTGCAAATTTTTCACTTTGAACTTAAAATATGCAGCCGATCCAGGACCAAAGGTGTTTGGTTCGAATCCCGGTGTCCCATATGGTCCCCCGTGCCTGCCAGGAGATATTTCTGAGCAGACAGCCAGGAGTAACCCCTGAGCACCGCCGGGTGTGGCCCAAAAACCAAAAAAAAAAAAAAATGATTCAGATTGCTGAAGTGAACAGATATGAGCTGCACTATTTTCTTATTATGAAACATGTTAGCATAAATTTAGCTTGGGTGAAAGATCTTACTTACCTCTACAATTTCCAAGAAAAAAAGATAAACAATGTAGAAAATCTTTACATTGCAAGACAGGTTCGGGTCTTAGTCGCATACCATGACAGCATGATTGTCTTCATGTGTTACGGTTCCTGTCTTCAGCCATTCAAGATTGAATGCCAAGGACTAAAAGGAAATGGCTGAATTCAATGGAGACTTTATTTGAGGAAGAGAAGGGAAGGCAGGGAAGCTGTGTCGTAGGATTTTCTTAAGTAGGATGCCTGAGAAAGATAAAAACCTCCTTATGTATCATCTTAAGTAGAGGGTAGGTGAGCAGTTTAATTGGAGTATAGGCATGCACTCTGGTAGGATAAGGATTTGTTTGGGTAGTGACATTTTTCTCTGGGATTATTCCCTTTTAAATTTCTTCATATTTTTTCTGTCCTTATATCACTATATTAGTACAATGAAATATATTGATCCTCATATTTTTTATTTTTTTAATTTAATAGAATAACCATGGTTTAAAAAAGTTATTGATAGCTAAGTTTTAGTCATTTAACATTTCAACATCAATCCCACTACTAGTGTCAACTCCCAGCATCAGTGCTCCCATACTTTGTCATGCCTCACCCCCTAACCAGCCTTCCCTCTCCCCTACTTGCCACTTTCAGGTGCATTAAAGTTAATGGTTTAGATCTCATGTTTCCAATGTTGTTGAGTCTATGCTATGGATGTATAACTATACCATTCTTCAACATCCCCAATATAACCAAAGCCCAGAATTTTAAGTAATTCGCCAATTATTTTCTTTTCTCATCTTCCTTTCCATCTCTCAACTTTTTAATTAATTAATTTAAAGAAAATGCATTACATAATAGACATAGTTGATCATAATACAATTGTTTCCAGATAAGAATAAGTAACGTTAAAATAAAAAATAGTAAAAGAAAAAATAAAATTAAATAACAAGTAAAAAGTAAAACAAATAAAAATTAAAAAATAAAGTAAAAAGTTGAAGAAAAATTAAAAAGTAAAAGAAGAGAAGAAAAATAGAAAAAGTACAGTAGCAAGGACTTTTGTCCATTGTATCTCCAATGAAGACCTTAAGGTTTAGTAGTCAGCTGTATATTCTGTTAAATTGGAGTGTTCCTTTAGGAATGACAGCATTAAGCAAATGAAGTTGTTTAGAAATTCAAGGTACTATTACCAATACTACGACTTTTAGGGGCATGCACTCAGCTGCCAGACCTCCTGGAAGAAGGAAGATATGGGAGAAGGGTGCCCCACACTTGTTCCAAAAAGCCCTGGTGATATCAGACCCAGAACCAACATATCTGGTACGGTCAGATCAGTTTCTCTAAAGGGAGTTGTAGATGGTCAGTGATGAGGGCCATCAAGAAAATGGTGGTTCTGGGTGATGGAACTAGCTAGTGTGGCTTTGTCAGGGCGGGGGCTTGGCTCACCCTCGCCTCCCAAGAGGGCCAGCTTTCTGCTGCATAGGTCAGTATAGCCTTAAGCCTTCATGGCTTGGTTTACATCTTGTTTGAGAAAAAAGTGAGTCAATGGAGCTGGCCCAATTCCAACATGGCGACTGCTCAATTACATTTTTTAAGTTATAGATATTGTTATAAATATTGTTCTTGGGGCCGGAGAGATAGCACGATGGTAGGGCATTTGCCTGGCATGCAGCTGACCCAGGACGGATGGTGGTTCTAGTCCCGGCATCCAATATGGTCTCCCGAGCCTGCCAGGAGCGATTCCGTGTGCAGAGCCAGAAGTAACCTCTGTGCACCACCAGGTGTGACTCATAAATAATATATATACATATATATATATATTTCTTGAGGTTTATTAATAAAGTTTGATAGTTGAAAACTAGTTTATATATTGTTTTCAGAATCTTTAGTTGTTAAATTTTTAGTTATAATAAATTATAATGTTGAAAATTATTAGAATGGTGAAAAACTACATAGCATCAGCTTTCATTTTTTTCTCTTATTAATATATTGTTTACTATATAAAATTATATCCTTTCACAGCCCCTCTCCTGATTTTTGCATGTATGTGTGAAGGGACCACAGCTTGTGCTCAAAGCTTACCACTGACACTGAGCTATTGATCACTTCTGGTGTTTGAAGTTCCAGACATAAATGGTGCCGGAGATAACCCCTGTACTCTCTCCTCCCACACCTCTGTTTTAAGTCTTGATCATAGGAAATTAACCATTATAACTAATTTTACCTCAGTAATTACAAAATTCAAAGTTCTTTGTGTATATGGTGGGAGTGATTTTGACTACAACCTGGCAGTGCTCAAGGAGTCTTCCTGCTTATATGCCCAGAATTGATCCCTGCCTGATTTGGTAATCTAACCAGGGACAAACTCATAAGACAAGCTCCTTACCTCTTGTTATTTTCTCTCTAGCCCAAGGGTTAAGCTCTTATTTTAAAATAAAATAAAATAAAAGCATTCAAATTTTCTTAAGAAATATTTAGAGATTTTAGAAGTAGCAGCAAAGAATAATCCCCCCAAAGAAACCTAGATCACCATCTTTCTGTTGAACTTTTATGAACCATAATCATTTGAACCCAGGACCTCATATTACTGAGCCACTTCCCATCTAATCATTTCATTTGTAAGATGAGCATGTAAATTCAACAAGAACATGGAAATTTAATATAGCAATTCAGTAAATGGTGGACATCACTAACAGCTCAAGTGATCCAGGTGTTACCCAACCATTTCCATTAATGATGATTTTAATGCACAGATTTCCTGAAACTTCATCTGCCACAACAAATGGCCAAAGGCAACAAATAGATTTCATAGTGGTTAGGGATAGGAGTTTGAATAGGAGATGATATTGGAACCTTGTGGAGAGAAGTGGGTACCTGGTGGTCTATAAACTGATGGAATAATGTATGTATGAAACCAAAATTAACAATATTGTAAATTACAATATTATATATCACGAAGATTTTGGAAAGAAAATTTATCTGCTATGAACTGCAAAGACATGCCTAATGTAAAGTGATTTCTTAAATAATTTTTATCATTCTTAGTATTCTGACCAAGTTTGCCAACAGAAAAACAGCATGACATTACATGCTTTTGGTTACTTAATACCACAGTAATGCTGAGAAATAACCAACTGCAAAACCTCAGTGGTGCATAACACTAAGTGTTAATTAGTTGTGCAAATGGAATCAGCTGGAGGTAAGAACATTCTGCTGATCTAGGCTGAGTTTGTTTATAGGTGTGTAGTCCACTGGCTTCAAGTGTCCCTCCTCTAGCAATCTAGTCCAAACATGTCCTCATAATAATGCACAAGTCGCAAAAATAAAAGTAAAGAGAATACTAATGCTCTTTCAGTCTTCTATTTGTTCCCCTACTGTTAACATCCTACTGATGAAAAATGCTCATAAGGAAGAACTGAGAATAGAGGAATCAAATGATATAATCCACCTCTTGACATTTTGTATTCTATCTAGGAATTTAGACCATTCATATTTGAAAATATCATTGTTTTAGAAACTTTCCCATTTGTATAACTAATCAAAATACTAAGCTTGGGTATCTGTATTTTTGAGGTGTTTTTATTTTCAGATATTTTAATGTAGAAGAAAAATTATGACATATTTTTTCACTATCTGGAAAATTTACAAAATATTTAGGTTAATCTCTATGATGAGGATTATGAAAAACATGTTTCTATATAAAATATCATATATGATGGCATGGCTATCTTTAGGGAAAAAATAGACACTTCCAGCAATGTCATTCATTTACTAATATCTATCCATAGTCCTTCAAGGATCTAGGAAAAGCATAAAATCATTGGACCCTCATCACTGAGCCTCAGGGATGGCTCCAGGCCTCTTAGCCCCTACTTGGTTTAGTTTCTATTAATAATAATCTTTTAAAGGTTCATGTATCAATTTCAAGTTACTTAATTTATATTGGAAGGCATGAACATTTTTTAATAATATTTCTTGATATTTTGTGTTTTTCAGAAATAGCCAGGCAAGCAGCACAAATAAAGCTTTTAAGAAAACTTCAAAAGCAGGAACAGGCGCGGGTTGCCAAAGAGGCTAAAAAACAACAAGGTTAGTGATTTTGATGAAAATATAAATTTGAAGAGAACGTATTAGAGAATTCATAAGAGAAATTTGTTTCTTTACTGGTGATAATCTTTGCTTTGTTTTATTTTCCCCTCATAGCAATAATGGCTGCTGAGGAGAAACGAAAACAGAAAGAACAGCTAAAAATTATAAAACAGCAGGTAGGTTTGTACATTGGAATTGTTTATTTAAATTATTTTGAGGCTGATTTTGAAGCTATGTACATATATTATTATATTTAAACAGATTATTTCAGTTTGATATCTGAAAAAACTCCGGCCCTATATTCAAACTTTTATTTCAAAAGTTTTAAGAGAATTGGTTTGGAGAGATAACACAGCGGTTGGGCGTTGGCCTTGCATGCAGCATGTTGGACGGTGGTTCAATCCCGGCATTCTATATAGTCCCTTGAGCCTGCCAGGAGTGATTTCTGAGCTCAGAGCCACAATAACCCCTAAGCAGTACTGGGTGTGACCCAAAAACAAATGAAAAAAGAAAAAATGTTTTAAGAGAATTATATATAAAATCTAGAAAAAAATATAATTCAGGTTCTATCAAATAAGCTTTCTCAGTTTGCTTTTGAATGTTAATTTTTAAAATAATATCTTTATTTAAGCACCATGATAACAAACATGTAAATTTGTAATATATATATATATATATATCTGTATATATATATAAAACACCCCCTTCACCTGTACAACATTCCTATCACCAATGCCCCCCATGGGTTGGAGCAGACTGTTTGCTTTGCAAGCAGCTGACCTAGGCTCAATCTCTGGCACCCCATATGGTCACCCAAATCCTACACATAGCACTGCTGGATGTGCCCTTCCAAAAGTACTACAGTGGATGTGAGAAAGAGAAACAAATTATCTACCCTAGAGACAAGCAGAAGTGTGGGATACTGAATTGTCGGAGGGAAATTGCAGATATTGGTGGCAGAAACGGTGCACTGGTAAAGAATGGCGTAACATTGTATGACTGAAACCCAACAATGAATAATTTTGTAATCACAGTGCTTAAATAAAGCAATTAAAAATTAGTACAGCACACACAGTACAAGAAAGGCAAGGATTCTCTGTATGCCCAGGGAAAGTGGCGTTATGATCAGAAACAGAGTGGCTATGGAGGGCAGACTAAGCCAATTTTCCGGGGGAAAAGGCAAAAACTACAAAGAAGATTGTGTTGAGGCTAGAGTGTGTTGAGCCCAACTGCAGATCTAAGAGAATGCTGGCCATTAAGAGATGCAAGCATTTTGAACTGGGGGGAGATAAAAAGAGAAAGGGACAAGTGATCCAAATTTAAACATCTTTTATGAAGACAGATCAAGAGTTGGTATTTGAGGAGAGAAATGTATCATGAATAAAGTTTGAGTGAAAAAAAATGAGTACAGCAAATAAATTATTTTAGTCCAAAGCTTTGTTCACTAGAACTTTAGTTTTCTCTTAGGCAAAAAAGGAAGATTATTTCAATTCACATGTTTTATTTTTATTACATAGTGTAAATGATATATGATCATCTGGACAGTTAAAATAAAACTATAAACTATGAGCGCATTTAAGTCCAAAATTTCATGCCTGTCTTTTCATAAGAAAATAATGACTTGCTGGCTTGAAAACATATTACTCTATAATCATATGATTGACAAGTAGAAAATTTAATCAAGTGTATACTTTCTTTCACTCTCAAGATGTAACCTAGAAACTTCAAATATTGATAAGGTATACTCTTCCCTAATATTTGGAAATGTCCCTAAACATTGTTGTCTTGTACACCAATGTTACCTCAATAATGTTTTTTTAATTTTAAAAGTTAGAAATTAATCAAAAGGACTTTATTGCAAGTCATAATTGATAATATAAGAGGAAATCCAGCATCAAAATCATTGAATATGATCAGTCTTCTAAAATTTAAAAATATTTTAATTAATCATTAATTAATAATAGTAAAGAAAAATATAATAATTTAAAACCTTTTAAGTCCTTTTTATTGACACTTTCCCTGAAAGGAAGCAATAGTGCAAGTATATAGAATAAGAATGAATGAATTGGAGTAAGAAATTAGTACAGTTATTTGGGCTCCTGTTCTGGCAACAGACCTGGATAGTTTCGATTACATTATCACAAGGCCCCCCTGAATGTTACCTGCAGCAGACTTGGAGTCTATGTGTGGCCTGAAGGCCCAAAGTACTGTCTGGTTGTCCACATCTGCTTGACTGCAGAGTCAGGCTGCTTTGCATTCTTGGCCTTAGAATAGAACTGATTGTAGCCAGTTTGGCTGAGAATCAGTAGTGGGGCCTCTAGACTTACTGTGCACCTCTTTTGGAAGCAAACAGTACACATTCCCCATAAAAAAGAAATGAGCTGCAGCCTGAGTGATTGTACAGCAATAGGGTGTTTGCCTTGCATGTGGCTGATCCACAGACCTGGGTTCGATCCCCGGCATCCCATATGGTCCCCCAAGCCAGTAGCGATTTCTGAGCACATAGCCAGGAGTAACCCTTGAGTGTCACCAGGTGTGCCTCCCACCAAAAAAAGTAATAGGCTTAAAAGTAAAAGATACAGTTAGCATTTGGAAATTAATAATGTATTTTTAATCGCCTCTCGGCCTTTAGGCTAAGATCAAGTGTAGTATCTGTTCTTATCAGTTTAATAATTTCCTTTTTTTTTTTTTTTTTTTTTTTTGGTTTTTGGGTCACACCCAGCAGCGCTCAGGGGTTACTCCTGGCTCTATGCTCAGAAATCTCCCTGGCAGGCACAGGGTACCATATGGGATGCCGGGATTCGCACCACCGTCCTGCATGAAAGGCAAACGCCTTACCTCCATGCTATATCTCTGGCCCTAATAATGTTTTCTTAATACATAAAGTTATTATGCTAGCTGTGGAAGTCCTAGATTAGTACAATTTTCAAGTGGAACAGCTTGAGTGAACATGATATTATTTACAACATGATAATCACATATGCGATCATTTTAAAGCAAAATATTCTTATCAATATTTAGTAAGTACATTAGATTAATTCAGTTATGTTATATAAATTCTCTAGAGTATAACCAGTTTATACTAGTTAGAAATAACATCATTGTCATTAACAATTCACCATGTCAAATCAAAATTTTAACATAGAAATGGATGTTTATAATAGTCTCTTACTATTATGTGATACTGTATACTTCGTAAGCATTTTTATTGTATTTATTAGGTTCAGACATACAACATAAGGGCAATTATTTATTTATTTATTTTGAAAATTGATCACCACAATAGATCTAGTTAGTGTACACCCAAATAACTAGAAAAATAAATTTTTGGTGATGAAGACTTTTAACATCTACTCTCATTCCTGTTTTCAAGCACACATTAGTATTAACTAGTATATTGTATATTATACCCTGACTTACTTGGGCTTACTTTATTTTATTATCCTAAATTATTATTTTCCCCACAGGAAAAAATTAAGAGAATACAACAAATCAGAATGGAAAAAGAACTTCGAGCCCAACAAATTTTAGAGGTAAAATTCTTAAAGTTGATATATTAAAATACTATAGTTATATATTTTAGTCAGTAAAAATATTATCTCATATTCTCTTACTCAGAAAAATTAATTTGTCAGAAATTCTCTTTAAGTACGAGGCATAGGGTAAGTGCTTACCTGAACATTTTATTTTGCAAGCTCACTTAATTCTACCAGTAAAAATCCAGAAATATTGTAAGGAAAAGAAATAAAGGAAATTGTGAGAACCAATATATTTATAAAAGTATGTACAGATAAATATATAAATGTATATATATGAATATATATGCTGTCATAAAGTTCATATTATAAAACTTGTATTCCTTGTTTTGAGAAAGGTTTACTGAGAGTACAGTAGGTAAAGCACTTGCTTTGCATGAAGCCTACCTAGATTCATTCCCCATTACCCCATATGATCTCTCAAACCCACCAGGAGTGATCCCTGACTGCCACTTGGTGTGGCCCCAAAACAAAAAGTAAAAAAATGAGAAGAGAAAGAATAAATCTATAGTTATATATCTACTTAAGTCTAGAAATAAGACATCAAAACTAATCAATATAAGCTTGATTTTCTGGTTTCTACTGTGCTCATCTTCCAAGCAAACTGATATAATATGAAAGGACTTAGTGACAACAATGAGAGTAATAGCCAAAGACAGGAAGAGAAAATACAGAACAATCCCAACCAGCATGTACAGGAATCAAAAGCCTACCAAGAGTTTATACTATCTTAGTTGAATAGCAGTTTTCAACACTCTGATAGCTAAAAGCCATATTGAACTCTATAGTGTAACAATTGATGTTCCATATAAAACCATAAAGGAAAAGACAAATTTAGTTTAATTTAATTTAATTTAGTTTACAATGTAAGTATATATCTCAAGATTATTTCAATTCAAAACAGAAAAAATAAACTTTTAATGCTTAAAGTAGCTGTAACTATAGATTTTTGGTAAATTCTTGCTACATAGTTCAAATTGCACTTCAAATTAAGTCATGAAATTTTTCTATATATGTCTGTACATGAAATCTGTTATGCTGAGTGAAATAAGTTAGAGAGAGAGAAATAGGCACAGAATACTTTCATTCATCTATGGGTTTTAAGAAAAATAAAAGACATGATTATAATAATGCCCAGAAACAATAGAGATGAGGGCTGGAAGGAGCAGCTATGAAGCGGGATATGATATAGAGCTCACCACAAAGAGTAGTGAGTGCAGATAAAGAAATAACTATACTGACAACTATCATAACAATGTGAACGAATGAGGGAAGTAGAAAGCCTGTCTTGAATACAGGCTGGGGGTGAGGAGGGAAATAGGGGACATTGGTGATAGGACTGTTGCATGGGTGAAGGTGGGTGTTCTTTATATGACTGAAACCCAACTACAATCATGTCTGCAATTAAGGTGCTTAAATAAAGATATTAAAAATAAAAAAGAAACAAATTGCACTTAAAGACTCTGGTAGTTAATATTTTTTACTATAGGTTTTTTTTTCATTCTAATATCATATTCTTACCCTCTTTGTTTTTAAAAGTCTTAATTTTAAAAATATTTTTTTAATTACAACTTTATTTTAAATAAAAATATTTTTAATAGAGCCCGGAGAGATAGCACAACGGTGTTTGCCTTGCAAACAGCCGATCAGGACCATAGGTGGTTGGTTCGAATCCCAGTGTCTCATATGGTCCCCCGTGCCTGCCAGGAGCTATTTCTGAGCAGACAGCCAGGAGAAACCCCTGAGCACCGCCAGGTGTGGCCCAAAAACCAAAATACATATTTATATTTTTAATATATTTTTATTTAAACACATGATTACATACATGATTGTGTTGTTTGGGTTTTAGTCATGTAAAGAACACCACCAATCACCAGTCCAACATTCCGAACACCAATGTCCCAAGTCTCCCTGCTCCCCACCCAACCCCCGCCTGTACTCTAGACAGGTTATATATTTCCTTCATCCATTCTCATTATTAGGATAGTTTGAAATGTAGTTATTTCTCTAAACTCATCCCTGTTTGTAGTGAGCTTCATAAGGTGAGCTGGAACTTCCAGCCCTTCTTTCTTTTGTGTCTGAAAATTGTTATTGCAACAATGCCTTTCATTTTTCCTAAAACCCATAGATGAGTGTGACCATTCTACGTTTTTCTCTCTCTCTCTGACTTATTTCACTCAGTATAATAGATTCCATGTACATCCATGTATAGGAAAATTTCATGACTTCATTTCTCCTGACAGCTGCATAATATTCCATTGTGTATATGTACCACAGTTTCTTTAGCCATCCGTCTGTTGAAGGGTATCTTGGTTGTTTCCAGAGTCTTGCTGTGGTAAATAGTGCTGCAATGAATATAGGTGTAAGGAAGGGATTTTTGTATTGCATTTTTGTGTTCCTAGGGTATATTCCTAGGGTATATTCCTAGGTATAGCTGGATCGTATGGGAGCTCGATTTCCAGTTTTTGGAGGAATCTCCATATCGCTTTCCATAAAGGTTGAACTAGATGGCATTCCCACCAGCAGTGGATAAGAGTTCCTTTCTCTCCAGATCCCCACCAACACTGCTTGTTCTCATTCTTTGTGATGTGTGCCAATCTCTGTGGTGTGAGGTGGTACCTCGTCATTGTTTTGATTTGCATCTCCCTGATGATTAGTGATGTGGAACATTTTTTCATGTGTCTTTTGGCCATTTGTATTTCTTCTTTGTCAAAGTGTCTGTCCATTTCTTCTCCCCATTTTTTGATGGGATTAGATGTTCTTTTCTTGTAAATTCTGTCAGTGCCCTGTATATTTTGGAGATTAGCCCCTTATCTGATGGGTATTGGGTGAATAGTTTCTCCCACTCAGTGGGTGGCTCTTGTATCCTGGGCGCAACTTACTTTGAGGAGCAGAAGCTTCTCAGCTTAATATATTCCCATCTGTTAATCTCTGCTTTCACTTGTTTGGAGAGTGCAGTTTCCTCCTTGAAGATGTCTGTAGTCTCAATGTCCTGGAGTGTTTTGCCTACATGTTGTTCTATATATCTTATGGTTTTGGGTCTGATATCGAGGTCTTTAATCCATTTGGACTTTACCTTCGTACATGAGGTTAACTGGGGGTCTAAGTTCAGTTTTTTGCAAGTGGCTAGTTAGTTATGTCAATACCACTTGTTGAAGAGGCTTTCTTTGCTCCATTTAGGATTTCTTGCTTCTTTATCAAAAATTAGGTGATTGTATGTCTGTGGAACATTCTCAGAGTATTCAAGCCTATTCTACTGATCTGAGGTCTTGTCTTTATTCCAATAACATTCTGTTTTGATAACTATCATTTTGTAGTAAAGTTTAAAGTTGGGGAAATTAATTCCTCCTATATTCTTTTTCCCAATGATTGCTTTAGCTAGTCTACGGTGTTTATTGTTCCAAATGAATTTCAAAAGTGCCTGATCCACTTCTTTGAAGAATGCCATGGGCATCTTTAGAGGGATTGCATTAAATCTGTACAATGCTTTGGGGAGTAGTACCATTTTAATTATGTTAATCCTGTCAATCCATGAGCAGGGTATGTGTTTCCTTTTTCGTGTGTCCTCTCTTATTTCTTGGAGCAGAGTTTTATAGTTTTCTTTGTATAGGTCCTTCACATTTTTAGTCAAGTTGATTCCAAGATATTTGAGTTTGTGTGGCACTATTGTGAATGGGGTTGTTTTCTAATGTCCATTTCTTCCTTATTACTATTGGTGTATAGAAAGGCCATTGATTTTTGTGTGTTTATTTTGTAGCCTGCCACCTTGCTATATGAGTCTATTGTTTCTAGAAGCTTTTTGGTAGAGTCTTTAGGGTTTTCTAAGTAGAATATCATTTCATCTGCAAACAGTGAGAGCTTGACTTCTTCCTTTCTTATCTGGATTCCTTTGATATCTTTTTCTTGCCTAATTGCTATAGCAAGTACTTCCATTGCTAAGTTGAATAGGAGTGGTGAGAATAGACAGCCTTGTCTTTGCCAGAATTTAGAGGGAAAGCTTTTAGTTTTTCTCCATTGAGGATGATATTTGCCACTGGCTTGTCGTAGAGACCCCAGAAAAAATACCCCAAGACACATCCTAGTCATAATGACGAATCCCACAGATAGAGACAAAATTCTCAACGCAGCAAGATCAGAAAAAGAAATTACATTCAAGGGAACATCCTTGAGATTTACCACAGACCTGTCACAAGAAACACTCAAGGCCAGAAGACAGTGGTGGGACATAGTGACAAAACTCAATGAAATAAATGCTTCGCCTAGAATACTGCACCCAGCAAAACTCACTTTCAGGTTTGAAGGAAGAATACATGGTTTCACAGACAAACAACAGCTCAGAAACTTTACAGACTCAAAACCAGTCTTAAAAGAAAAACTGAAAGACCTACTTTAAGACAAGACTGACCAAAAGAGACACCAAACTTCGATAGAAAAATGACACTAAATCCCAGGACAATTCTTTCTCTCAATGTTAATGGACTAAATGCACCAGTTAAGAGACACAGAGTGGCTAAATGGATCAAAAAAACTCAACCCACCCTTCTGCTGCCTATAAGAAACGCACCTGAATAGTTAGAACAAGCATAGACTCAAAATAAAAGGCTGGAAGAAAATCATCCAAGCAAACATGATACGGCAGAAATTTAAAGGGTAATCAGAAACTACTTTGAGAAACTCTATGCCACTAAAAATGAGAACCTGGAAGAAATGGATAAATACTTGGACTCTTATAATCTTCCATGGTTGAATGAAAAGGATGTAGCATATCTAAACACCCCCATCACTACTGAGGAAATTAAGACAGTAATCAAATGTCTGCCGAAAAACAAAAGCCCAGGCCCATATGGATTCACCAATGAATTCTTTCAAACCTTTCAAGAGAAACTACCACCAATCCTGGCAAGACTCTTTCATGAAATCGAAGAAACGGAAACACTTCCAAATAGCTTTTATGAAGCCAACATCACCTTGATACCTAAACCAGACAGAGATGCTACAAAAAAAGAAAATTACAGACCAATATCGCTGATGAACACAGATGCAAAGATCCTCAATAAAATTCTTGCAAATAGGATTCAATACCTCATTAAGAAGATCATCCACTATGACCAAGTAGGTTTCATCCCAGGAATGCAAGAATGGTTTAACATCCGTAAATCTATTAACATAATACACAGCATCAAAAACAAAAAAATAAAAACCACATGATCATATCAATAGATGCAGAGAAAGCATTTGATAAGGTCCAACACCCATTTTTGATCAAAACTCTCAGAAGATGGGAATGAAAGGAACCTTTCTGAATATAGTTAATTTTAAAAATCTTAGATTGCTTCTATCAGGTAGTTATAAATCTACTAGATAATGATTTCAAAATCATGAATTTCAAATTAGACAACATTATGATATCCAAATTGTGTTTAGTAATAGATGTAAATTTTCTATTTCAAAATAGTTCTAACCACAAATTAAAGCAAAGAAAAACCAGCTTTGTTTGATTTCTTTAAATCAACTGAGTAATGGATTTCTTTAGTTCAAATTCTTTAAGCATTAAGAAAATGTTTTATTATTAGTGGACAAGTTTATTTGGGGGGCGTTCTTTTGGTGTCACACAGCAGTGGTCAGAGGTTAGTCCTAGCTCTACACTCAGAAATTACTCCTGGTGGGCACAGGGAAGTATCTGAGATATGGGGATCAATCCTGGGTGGTTCACCGTCTGCAAGGTAAATGCCCCACCTGCTATACTACCTATGTGGACCCTACATGTGCATTTTCAGTATTGCAGCTTTGTTCTAAACCTATTTTATTTTCTAAATTATTTTAGTCATGTTTTATTTTTAAAAGTCATAGAGAAGAAGCAGTAAATAAATTACATTAATTCCTTTTGATTTTGTGATTAAATTTTAAGGTAAAATAACAAACTTAATTATTTCATATTTTTAAGAGTTGAAAGACAAGGGCTGAATTTTTTATTTCTTAAAGTTATTCTATAAATTAAGAATAAAATTAGTATTTATATAAAACATTAAATGGGAGAAATCTGTAATTGTCTATATGTGTTACATACTGTTTTGTACTTTGTGAGGCGTGTAGTTCCATTTCAAGTCTGAGATTATTTTTAAGTTGTAGTGGTGCTGTTGCATGACTTTGAGACCTGTTTTGCATGCACAGGCTAAAAAGAAAAAGAAGGAAGAAGCGGCAAATGCCAAATTATTGGAGGCCGAGAAACGAATAAAGGTTAGTTTAGATGAGAAAATGGAGTTTTTATTTTTACAGAAATAAAAACCATATGATGTTATACTAATCTCAATAATATAAAAATGGCTTTACTCGAGATAATCTAAAAGTTATTTAGCATAGACATATTTGTATAACGTGTGCTTTTATTGTACGTATACTGTGTATTTTTATTTTACTGTTCAGATTTTGTGTGTTATTTTGAGCTCTTTAATATTTCATAGGCTGGCTTCAGTTCAGAAATGCAAATCATTGCATAATAACTTATACACTGTTGAATGAGAAGGATAACCTCCCCAAAAGAATTTGTGTCATTTATATGTTTACATTTCTAATTGAATCCCAAATATTTCTCCCAACTAGATTATAAGTTTTCCTTATTAACGTTTCAGGATCTGCTTTAGCTCTTCAAAAGTGAAAAGTCTATAGGAACAAATATTTATCTTAACCAACATTTAACTTACCAGTGGTAAATTTAGCTATTGTTAATTATTCTAACAATAAGTGTTTGGGCATGTTGGTTTTGATTTTCTAACAGGAATTATCAGATACGTGGGGTCCCAAGTATACATAATTTACCATTTTCCTATACTTTTTCTCATAACTACTGAGAGAAAGCAACTAACTCTACTGGTTGTAGAAAGAACAGTTCTGACAGTCTCAAAGCCTAGGAAATATTTATGTTTTCTACACAGATTCTTATACTTTATCCTTTACATTTGTGCCTTTTTTCATGTTTTCCTTAATATTATTTTTATTCATTTTTTAACTTTTTAAAATACTTGTTTTGATGACATTCTAAAAATTATTTGTGTCCTACTACTTTGAGATGATGATGCATTGAATTTCAAGTGGGTATGAAAATTTTAAATTGTCCCCATAGTCTTGCCACTGATTTATATGCACTTCATAGGACTTATTTACGTGCTATTAATTACAAAGTAAATTTATAAATTTACATTCTAATTTATATTTAGAGTAAAGAATGTTCTAATCAGCTATACATGAGGCTTAATGTGTTAAGTTACAAAAGAATTCAGTAAATGTGCCATAGAAGTGTATTATTAAGCATTTTTATTTTTCTTTCAGTGTTGGTCATTACATTTAAAGTGAAATCAGAAGAAAGATCATCCAGTTTTTATATATTAGGTAGAACCGTATTAGGAGTAAAATAATTATTAAATATTTGAAATTTCACATGGATCAACCTAATAGGAGACTATAACATCTAAAAGTGGGACTTCTAATACTTGTAGTGTGTTATAAATATTCTCTAAAAATCATATATTAAAAGTTTCTTATTTTTAAGGAAAAAGAAATGAGAAGACAGCAAGCTGTTCTTCTGAAGCATCAGGTCCGTATACAATTATACAACTGTTAAATATGCTTTTAAATTTTTTATAAATTTATTTTACGGGATATCTTCAAAATATTTTCTTTAAAATTTCCAATAAAATTCCTGCTTAAGTTTTGCCTTGCTTTTGGTATTGGTATCTTTTGGGGAGGGTTAAAATTGGTTTCATGACTCTGTGATTTCTGTTTCATAATGATGTGCCAACTCTTTCTACCAGGAGTTGGAGAGGCATAGACTAGATATGGTATGGGTATGTTTATTTTTGTACATCTAACACCGCATTGTGATTTGGTTGTGATATGGTTGTCATAGCAATGCATAAAGTATAGCACTGGCTGCTGTCATATTACATACTGCTGCATGGCTTTACAGCACAGTGCATTGCATACATCTGCTTGTCTGTCTATAAAGAAGTTTGAGACATCTCCAAGATCTTTCATTGATTTGTGTAAGCCTCATATAAGGCATTTGTCTAAAATTTTACATTACTGATGTCACCGTGAAAGTTGGATCATATTCTATTAGGTGTCATATTCTCCCACCATTTTAGAGCAAAACTGCCATTAAAGACAATGGGAATTTTGAATTATGTTGGTGAGAGAATATGAAATGTATTTTGGTTTTTAAACAAATTGTAGAAATAATTTTATAAATGTCCCTTTTGGGGACCAAATATATTTAAAGAAAAAATGTTATCTATAAAAATTTTCAAATTAAATTAGATTATTAAACTAAGCTAATGCTTACCTTCTTTTTATACTTCATATTTTAGATTCCACTTATTAGCCCATTGTGTAACTTTATGGCTTTAAGTGGCCCATCATGTGGCAGACATCAGTAAATAGGAATATCCTATTTCATTGGTGTTAGTATATGAAATACAACTAGTTTAACAAAATTGATAAAATCTTTTAAAACCATTCTTAATTTTATGGCTTATTAAATAATAGTGTACTCAATAAAAAATAACTAATTCTATAACCATAATGTGAAAGTGGTTATGATCTAAATTTTAAGAATACAGCCTTTAACTGGCTGTATAGTACATATTTGTGGTTTTCCATATAGCAGATGTAAGGTAACTGACCTGTTTCAGCCAACCATTATGCTTTTTGTTCTGCCAGCTTTTGAAGGAGCATCACAACTGACCATAAGTAAATCTTGTATGCTTCTGTTTACACTGTCTCCATGTTCATTGCTTTACCTTTTTTGCTTTTGATTGTTCTTATTATTTGCTTTCTAAACCTGAACTAAAACATGCACAGACTGGCCATTTTTGTCTTATATCTAGTATTTACTGTGACTTGTCTATAAATGCTAAACATGCTATACCAACTTTTCGTTCTGTTTTTGTTTTGTTCCATTTGAAAAATAAAATATTTACTTTGAGTTTTTTTCTAATTTTATCTGCTCTGTTAGGAACGAGAAAGAAGACGCCAGCATATGATGCTAATGAAAGCTATCGAAGCACGTAAAAAAGCAGAAGTAAGTATGTTTTAGAAACATATCACTTATAAATATTTTCCTAAGACATTCTTCCAAATGTAAATTTTTCAGAGTACAGGTTTACTTGCTTTTACAAATAAACAAAAGGTTAGAGAGAGATACTAAGTATTTGAGCATGAAAGAAAGTAGGAAGGGAGCCAATGTATGTGTTCATTTTTCTTGGCTCACATTTTAATTATCTTTTTTAAATGTAGTGAGTGACATTTGGTAGATAAATGTAACTATTAATTACTGTAACCATAGTTTACAGCACGCCCAGACAAGTCTTGTGTGTCCTATTTCAAAAACTAGTCATTCAACCATGAGCTTCTGCTATGATGAAGTATTCTTTAGCATTCAATGTGTAAAATTAGACTACTTTCTTTAAAATGGCCTTTTAACAGATAATTCAGAATACGGAAATTATTGAAATAAGCCTAAATCAACTGCAATTCAAAACAAATTGTGGCATGTAATAGAAATCAGTAAATGTTAAAGTGTATTTTGCATCTTACAAAGTAATATATTCTGCTTTAAAACATTTTGTGTAGTTCTGACCATTATCAAACTCCAACGCTTTGGAGTTTGAGAGACTTATTCAGCAAAGGAATCTGAATTAACCCTCAGGTCAGCGTATTTAAAAATTAAGTTACCTATCTCCTAGAATCACAGGGTCATCAAATGAGAGAACAATTTAAATAACTAGTTATAATTAATGGAAATTACACTATACTAAAGTTGAGGCCTTTATTTCAATAGTTGGCCCTTAGCTCTGGTTGACACTATCATATGAAGTGTATGTATTACTAAATATTTTAGCTATCTTTACCACATTGCTGGAGTCTAAATTCTGGTTTCAGTATTTCTTAGTGATCCAACTTTCGATAAGTTATTTAACCTCTCTGTGACTTAGTTTTTCAGTACATAATATAAGAATAATATTAATTGCTATCATAGGGTTTGTTGATGATAATTAAATCTGCATGTATGTATTGAATTCTTCTGACACCATATTCTTTCAGTTACTTTTTGCGTTTATATGTTATATAGAGTGACCCTAGCAAGATACATGTCCTGTGCTGAAACTAACAATATAGATATTTCTTTTTTTTGTTTTGTTTTGTTTTTTGGGCCACACCCATTCGATGCTCAGGGGTTACTCCTGGCTAAGTGCTCAGAAATCACCTCTGTCTTGGGAGGACCATATGGGACACTGAGGGATCAAACCGCAGTCCTGATCCTTGGCTAGCGCTTACAAAGCAGACACCTTACCTCTAGCGCCACCTCGCTGGCCCCAGATATTTCTAAAGTCCTTTTCAGCAGCCACTCTTTGTGATTCTCCTAACTTTATGGAAGTTATGGACTATCATAACTCCCCCCCCAGCTTGTTAATAATTTACATCTATTGACACCCACTACCTCTAACATAATGATCCATTTTTATATTTGATTGTGGAAACCACAGGTTCTAGGTTTATGGCCATAATTTCTGAAAAGTAAAGGCAGGGAGCAAGTATAAAATTGGCATGGCTCCATTTCTGTTCCCTTCTAAACACAGTATAGGGATAAGAAAATAGTGAAAGGTATTAATTAAATCCCTAAAGAACTCAACAGAATTTTACCCTAATCTGATGTAAGCTAAGGAAGTAATTTAAGGAAGAGACCTAGAAAGTCCCTCAAGATACAAATTTTTTCCTACCAACTATTTATCAGAAGGACTAGAACTCAGTCCCTGGGTTTTATTGATTTTTACTGCCAGGGAGCAGAGCTAAAGAGAGAATACTGCAAACAACACAGAACATTAACTTCAGACATGCTTGGAGTTAGGAGGCTGATTCCTAGTAAGAAAATAGTAAGGAAAATATCATCTGAAGGGAGTGCATTCCCAGGTTATAAAACCTTCTTTATATTGTTTTGATATTTGTTTTCCTGGGAATAAAGTGAGGGAAATTGTTAGAAAAAAATTAAAACAAAATAAAAAATAACACTTCTTCCAGACTGAGTGTTATGTAGCAGCTACATGATAAAAGAAGATAATTACATTAAAGACCTAATAATTGATCAGAATCCAAATTCACCAAGCCTGGGAAAATAATCTGCCTTTTACTTGATGGAGTGAGCCAGGTACAGGTTTCCATAAACTTGGCAAGGGAGTGAAAAAATAAAATACAGTTCTCTCTCCTTTTTCTTCCTCCTACTTTTGTCCTCAGGAAAAAAAAAGTAGTATTAGTAACATATTCAAATATACCTAAATAGAATACTCACCTTTTCCATCTGGAATACTTTAAATTAAAAGCAAGTATCAGAAAAAAAGGAACTAAAGGAAAATTAACCTTCCTATATTGGAAAAATAAGTTATTGATATGATGTCCATATCATGGCATAAATAATTTGCAATGATATTCAATGATAATATCTTAAGTTAAAAATAATGCATTTCTACATAATCAAAGCTTGTTTATCTGCCTTCATTTTTATTTTTCTCAGTACTTTTTATTTATTCTCCATAGAAAAATGAGTATTCTTTTAAAACATTAAATTTATTATTTCTTATTGCTATCTATTGGCTCCTCAATGCAATTATAATGAAGTTTACATTTTTTGCTATGATATACTAGCTTTACATGTTCTACCCTGTTGACCACTCCCATCTTCACCTCATACATTTTTGTCTCTCATGTGATGTATTCAAATCACTTTTGTTTTTACATTACCATTCTTCCATTAAATATTTTATTTTTCAGACTTAGTCATATATCAAATGTTTACCTCTCAAAGAAACAGTACCAAAACTCTGATTTTCTTTTTCTTAGAGCCCTCTTCTGAAACTTTATCCTATCATCATATTTGTTTATATGTGTTAATGATCTGTCTTATAGAAAGTCAGTTTTATGGGAACAGAAATCTGGTTTGTCTTGTCTACCATTTTATCACAATGCTCGATTAGAGCCAAATGTATGTAATTAAAAACATAAATATATATACCCTATTTTCTGGCGTATAAGACGACACTTCAACCCATGAGAAACTTCCTAAAAGTCGGGAGTCATATTATATGCTGGTATACGGCATGCTGAAACTTGTTCCAGCTTCAGGGACGAGTGATCCGCACCCCTCTTACTTTTAAGACTTTTAGGAAGTTTTTCATGGGTTGAAGGGTCGTCTTATATCCCGGCAAATACGGTAGATACTTAAAACATTTTTATTTGCATGAATGAATGACTTCAAGCACTAAGCTATTCAAAGAAAACTCACTAAAGAATAAATTAATAATTTTGTGTAGATGAGTCTTTTTTTTTTTTTTTTTTTTTGGTTTTTGGGTCACACTCAGCAGCGCTCAGGGGTTGCTCCTGGCTCTGCGCTCAGAAATTGCCCCTGGCAGGCACGGGGGACCATATGGGATGCCGGGATTCGAACCATCGTCCTTCTGGTTGTAAGGCAAATGCCCCCTACCTCCAGGCTATCTCTCCGGCCCCTGCGTAGATGTGTCTTAATAATTAAAATTTTTTCTGGTAGTGTAATTTTTTTAAGTTAAACATTCAAGGATCTATTATACTAATGATATAATAATATATAATAAATATTTCATTATCTGTTCTTAGGTAAAATTGAATTCCTGAATTGTTATTTTCTGCCAATTATTGTCCTAGAAATAGAACTAGAGTACATAAATTTAGCATTCATACTGACTTTAAATTGTAAAATGGCCTTATAAGTTCATGAACTTAAATAATTTTTTAAATTTCGGGGCCAGAGAGATAGCATGGAGGTAGGGCATTTGCCTTGCTTGCAGAAGAACAGTGGTTCGAATCCTGGCATTCCATGTGGTCCCCCGAGCCTGCCAAGAGCGATTTCTGAGTGTAGAGCCAGGAAGAACCCCTGAGCACTGCCTGGTGTGACCCAAAAACTATACACACACACATACACACACACACACACACACACACGAATATACACATATGTATATATATATTTTTTTTTTTTTAATTTCTTTTAACTACCCATCTGTACTCAGCATGATCTTATTAGGAAAAAAAAAAAGAGGGGCCGAAGTGATGTCACAGCAGTTGGGCGTTTGCCTTGTATGCTGCTGACCCAGGATGGACTGCGATTTGATCCCCCAGCATCCCATATGGTCCCCCAGGCCAGAAGCGATTTTTGAGTGCATAACCAGGAGTAACCCCTGAGTGTCACAGAGTGTGGCTCAAAAATCAAAAGAAAGAAAAAATAAAAAGAGCATTCAAGATGCTTTACATCTTTTTTGTTTGTTTGTTTGTTTTTGCGCCACACCCAACGGTGTTCAGTAATTACACCTGGCTCAGAAATTACTCCTGGTAGGCTTAGGTACAGTATGGGATCCTGGGGTCAAACCCCGGTCAGATACGTGCAAGGCAATCACCCTCCCCGCTATGACTCTGGCTCTACCTGTCTTCATTTTTAAAATATAGATTATCGGGACCGGAGAGATAGCACAGCTGTGTTTGCCTTGCAAGCAGCTGATCCAGGACCTAAGGTGGTTGGTTCGAATCCCGGCGTCCCATATGGTCCCCCGTGCCTGCCAGGAGCTATTTCTGAGCAGACAGCCAGGAGTAACCCCTGAGCACCGCTGGATGTGGCCCAAAAATTAAAATATAGGTTATTATTTACATATATTATTACTATTTAACTGACTAGATATATGTAAATTACCTTTTATTAAAATCTCATTAATTTTAATGGGTCATTATTATGTCACCAGAGTTAATAAGTTGATAATACAGTAAAAGATTAATAGCTTTTTTGTTTCATTTGTATTTGTTTTGAGGCCACATCCAGCAATGCTCAGGTTTACTCCTTCTACATTCAGGTATCACTCCAGGAGGGATAATCTAAACTTAATGCACAATGTTATTGAAAGGTGTTTGAACTTTTAAGTGAAAATTTAAATACCTTTATTAATCAGTATTTAATAATAATTCGATTAAAAAATTTTCTACTACAATTAAAATGATAAAAGGATATATTATAAACCACTTGTAGTTAAAAATTCACATTTATTTTTGGATTTTCTTTGCCTAGAAAACAGGATAGGGGGAAGTGAAGGGGAAAATGTTGGGAGTACTGAATGAACATACTAATTCACTTGTAATTAATATCTGTATTTTAGAATCATTTATAAATAGTCTAATTTATTACACTGAAATTGAGTCAATAATAAAATATTTAAGTATTCTTTATTAATTATGATAGGCTTTATAAGGCTTGTTTCTAGTAGGCCAAAAGTCTATGATGGACGATTACAGATTTTTTGTATGTGTATTTTACTATAACTTATTTTTCCTCCCCAAAAATGTCTTCATGGATCAGCAGCCCTGAAATTAAAAGGCAGTATGAAAATGAAAAGCAATTTGGCCATATAATATAAAAGGTCCCTTATAATCTGGTCTCTGACTCTGTCATAATCAGCAGTTACCCAACTGCAAGTAATTCCTAGAGCACACAGTTTCAGAGTTTGTTCTATTCTCTGCTGTCCTCCACTCTTCTCTGTCACAGTCTTGGGTCATGTTCTGACCTAATATAGTAAGCTTTCTTATCAGTGGGAATTAGAATGAAGCTGATTACAATACAAATAAATTGCTTGTTTATTATTATTAAAAGACAGTATGTAATGTGTTAAAAATTGCAGGTAAAATTTGAGAGTGAAGTGTAATTAGTGATAGCGATGGAGGTAGTAGTGATTACTCAGGATTAAGGTTTGTAAGGAAGAAATTACGACCTTTTCCTTATTGGAGTTCATTAATAGAAGGAATTAAATAAGTAAGAGATGTTCTCGTAGCAAAGAGTTTATCTAATCTGCAGAAAGGGGATGTTTGGAAAAGCAGTATCAATTTTATAGTGAGACGTTAAAGGGAGAAGATATCAGTAATCTTTTGACTTAATCATAGGTGTTATTCTAACACTACAGCTAATTCCCCCTGAAAGCACTGTTTTGCAAATTTAAATACCTTTCTATTTTACTGCTATAAATTCTCCCTTGCTTTTTGGTGCTATGTAAAAATTGTATTCCTACTACATACCTTTTTTAAAAAGTATTGAGTTCTCCACATTCTTTTTATATACTTGATTTAATTAATAGATATCATTTTTATAATTTGGGATTAGATTGCATAAATGTTGAATAATTAATAATCTTTTAAATGTTACGCTAGTTATTTGAAGTTCAAAAGGTAAAAATACCAAAAAGTAAAATGAGCCTTTGTTTCGATATAATTTGAAGTCTGTTCCTAACATTCTTAAGAACATGTTTTCCACCCCCCAAAAAGTTAATTCAATGTTTTTGAAGTAAAAATAATGAGTAAGGAGAATATGCAGACATGATTTTCTTTTTAAGGAAAAAGAACGTCTGAAACAAGAAAAACGTGATGAGAAAAGATTAAATAAAGAGCGCAAACTAGAACAACGAAGATTAGAATTAGAAATGGCAAAAGAACTAAAGAAGCCTAATGAAGACATGTGCTTAGCAGACCAAAAGGTAATTAATTTGTCATACAGACTGTTTCATTAATAAATTAATTTTTTTACATATCTTGTGATTCCATTATGAGCTGACATACTATGAGAGCTTTATGTTTTTAGAAAATTTTGAGTCCAGGTCATTCTGAATATCCTCCAATAAGTCTACAGAGAGCTTCCAATGGTAGTTCTAAATATATATGTAGACTACTGTAAATTTTAGTTTGTTTGTCCAGCTCACCAAGCTACGCTTAGGGCTTAACCTCCGCATCTGTGCTGGGAATCAATCTTGGCATAGTTTGGGTGAACATATGTAGTGCTGGAGATACATTTCTGGTTGGCTTTGTGCAAAGAAATCTCCTTAAACTTTTTAACTTAAACACACATACTGATGATGTCCTACCTAAGAGACTCTGGCACTTCAGAAAAGAAAAGAATAAAAGAAAGAAATGTGTCCAGAGAAATTAATTCATTTATGTTTTCTTTTGTGCCTCACATATACATTATATAACAAAATTTCATAAAACCAGAAATTTGAAAGCAGCCACATGTTCTTGGCTGGAAACCAGCATGATTTCACATATTTTTAATTGAAGTTTATTGTTGAACTATTTTTAAGATGGTATTTCTAGAAAAATATATGAATAATGTATATGATCACCATAATAAAATAATATTTGGTATTACATTTGACTAGTAGCATCTATATTTATATAAATGCCACGTTAGTCAGATTTACAAATAATGACTGTTGTTCTATTGACCCTCTGTAGAGCATTTAAGCACACTTGACATAGCCTGTTATCCATGTAATTATAGCCACATAATTTATTTCTTTTGATAGTAACCTATTTTACTTCTGAAAAATGAAATAATTTAAAATTTATTTTTACTCCATTTGTGCATATTTGTTCTTTATTTTCAGCCTTTGCCAGAGTTGCCTCGTATTCCAGGACTTGTTCTCTCTGGAAGTACATTTTCAGACTGTCTCATGGTGGTACAGTTCTTAAGAAACTTTGGTAAAGTTTTGGGCTTTGATGTGAATATTGATGTTCCAAACCTCAGTGTTCTTCAGGAGGGATTGCTAAATATAGGGGACAGCATGGGTGAAGTTCAAGACTTGCTTGTGAGGCTCCTCTCAGCTGCTGTGTGTGATCCAGGTCTAATTACAGGATACAAGGTAAAATACTTCTATAAACATTTTATTGCACTTTTATTTAGGCTTTTGAAGGTTTTTCAATATAGTGTTTTACTAGTGTAGAAACTAGCTACAGATTATAGCTGGTACAAAGGTAGAAAAACCTAATGTGATCTTTTTTCTTGTAGCTTTAGGCTTTAAAAGAAACAAACAAGTTCTATTAAGGAAAATGTACACAAATGATATTCCACAAAACTTATAATTTTTAAAGCAGTTAGAGCCTTTTCAATTATACTGTGTAGGCCCTGGGTAGTCATTATTAGTAACAATACTAGCAACAAGATAGTCAAAGCCCTTATAGACTAACATGTTAAGATTCCTCACTTTTTATAAATGTATGTTTTATTTTGCTTTTCTGTTGAAAAAGCTTCCTTGCTTTTTGGATCTACACAATTGTGTTAATGCTGCTACCTTTATTTTACCAATTTTTAGTTGCCTGCATGACAAGGATTGATAGTCACTAAATTTAAATTTATCTTAATTCTAGTTAAAATACACACGTTAGTCATAGAGAAGCTTCCAGTATTTGAATTGATTTTTTAATTTTATTTTCTGGTTCATTCATTATATCAGGCAGTAGGGCAGGAGAGTTAGTGTAATAGGTTAGACATATGTATAGTGAAGGCCCAGGTTCAATCCCTTGTACCACTTGGTCCACTGCAGGGAGCATCTGCCCCTGCCCCCAGAAAACCCTGGAAGTATCCCCTGAGCACTGCTAGATGTGACCCCAAAACAAAACATTACACCAGGCACTAACTTAACTCATAATAATGCTCTTGAATGTTCTTGCCCACCTCTTCACTTCTCTGGTAAGAAATTCTAAAGCCTGGTAAAGCTTAGCCTAGTTTCTATAGCCAAATAAGTCATGATGGATTTCTATGTCTATCTCCCTAATTTATTTTTTGTTGTTCTCTGATTTTTGGTTGCTTGATCTGTCCTCGTTTTTGAAGGTCACATTTGACAATACTTGAGGGACATTCCTGGCAACGATTGGGGTACATTGTTGGTTGCGGGGGGCATGAAAGATTGTATTATTGAGGACTGGACATGGGCTTCTGCAAAACATGTGTTCTGCCCACTGATTTATTTCTCTAGTCCCTCTCCTAATTTTTTTTTTCTTTTTTGGTTTTTGAGTCACACCCAGCAGCGCTTAAGGGTTACTTCTGGCTCTATGCTCAGAAATCACTTCTGGCAGGCTCGGGGGACCAGATGGGAGGCCAGGATTCAAACCACTGTCCTTTTGCATGCAAGGCAAATGCCTTACCTCCATGCTATCTCTCTAGCTCCCCTCTCCTAACTTTTAACCCGTGGTTTGAAGAAGGAGCAGCAATATACAAGTACTTGAGTACTTATTGCTTTTTTTTTTTCTTTTATACTGGGGATTGCCCTCCCATGTGCAGGGCTTCATTAATGCAAGTTTTATACTATACTACTGAGCTATATCTCTGGTCCTGTTTCTGCTTCTTATCTATATTTTATCTTCACTTCAATAGAAATGTGGGGAATGCAGAGTATAGAAACTAAGAGAAATCTCTTTGTCAATATTGTCTTGATCAAGACTTCATTAACTTTTCTACTTAGGACCTCTTTTTGACTGATATATTTTTTACAGGATCCTAGGTATATGATTATCTAAATTATAAATGAAACTCAAGTATTTACTGACAATAAATAACAAAAACTTTAAAGCTCCTCATTTTAGTAACCTGATTTCATGTGGGATCTCATTTTTGTGCCAACCATCTAATATTTTAGAACATTACTACTTTCACATGCAAGGAGGTTATGAGCAATAGTGATAAAAATGCTGAATTTTTATAGGCCAAAACTGCGCTTGGAGAACATTTGCTGAATGTTGGTGTGAATCGGGACAATGTTTCCGAGATTTTGCAGATTTTTATGGAATCCCACTGTGGACAAACTGAGCTTACTGAAAGTCTGAAGACCAAAGCTTTTCAGGCTCACACTCCAGCACAGAAAGCCTCTGTCCTGGCTTTCCTGATCAATGAATTGGCATGCAGTAAGAGTGTGGTAAGGTAAGTATATACCCAGATTGATCTGGTGATTCTTCTCTTTTAAATGTTTATTAATCACAATATATATCACTTGCTTAGAGAAATTACAGATGCTACGTACTGGCACAAAGAAAATAATGACTGTTTGGGCTAAAGGAATAGCACAATGATTAGGGCACTTGCCTTGCACAAGGCCCATCTGAGTTCGATCCCTGGCATCCCTTATGGTCCCCTGAGCCCACCAGGAGTGATATCTGAGCACAAGTAGTAGTAACCCCTGAGTACTACCAGGTATGGCCCAATAACAACAATAGCAAAAAGAAGACTGTTTGAAGAAGACTACTGCTACTATTGCTTTATTTCTTTGCAGTGTATTGAAAAAAAAAAGGGTCAGTGAGCTAATATAACAGGGATAGTGCTTGCCTTCAAAAGAAAATTGGCTTTTAATGTAATAATAAGACTTTATGGCCTGTTTTTCTCATTGAATAATATTATTGTTTGTATACTGAAATGAAAATTTCTGTTTTTCTAGTGGTGCTAGTATCCATTGCCATTTCAGAAATCCACAATTTTGTCTTCCTTTATATCTTTTCAGGATAGGTGACAATTGATTTTCATAGTAGCTATTCATGTAACTATACAGCTACTTCTTATTTCATTATGTGCTAACACAACCTTGATATTATTATCATTTATTAATTTGTACTTTTTGAAAGTAGTTGATCTTATTTAAGAGTCAAAGTTAGTCTCTCACTTTACTTTTCTCAAAAACTGTTAAAAGAAAAATGGGGGACCAGAGCAATAGCACAGTGGTAGGGCTTTTGCCTTGCATATGTCTGACCCGGGATGGATCTTGGTTCGATCCCCGGCATCTCATATGGTCCCCCAAGCCAGGAGCGATTTCTGAGCGCATAATTAGTCTTTTATACCATAAGATGCACACACATACCCCAGACGGAAGAAAATGTCTGTGCATCTTATGGAGCAAATGCTGACTCTCTAGCAATGAGGAGTTTGTGGGGTTCTCAGGAAACTAGAAGAGTACTCGAAACTTAAACTCTTTCCATTTGTTAATGACAGTCATAATGATTCTTAATATGTTGACCACTGTTCTTTTTTTTTTTTTTTTTACTTTTCTTTCTCCCACGCTGCACCCAACTACCACTGTTCATTTAACATGGTTCAAATACTGTTCTGTTATAGTTTTTCAAATATTTTAATACATCATTTCCTTTAGAATTTTTTTCTTGTTTTCCTCACATAAAAACTATGTGTGCCTTATGGTCCGGTGCATCTTATAGGGTGAAAAATATGGTAACTTTTATAAATATAATTTTATTTGCTTTTGCTACTCGTTAACAAATATCATTTTTACTTAGCAAAAATATAACAATTTGCTTTCCAAAATGCATTTCCTCATAGATTAATTTATGCCTCCTCACAAATTTTTGCCTTGGCAGTGAGATTGACAAGAATATTGATTACATGTCAAACTTGAGGAGAGATAAATGGATGGTAGAAGGTAAACTTCGCAAGTAAGTCCTGTTCTATTAAAATTAATAGTTTTCTCTCTGTACAAGTTCTCCTGTAAAATATAGATTGCAAAGATAAAATTTAAACTGTATTTTGTCTTAATAAGGAAAGTTGAAGATTAAGATGAGAAGTAAAATTAACAAAATTTGCAAAAGGACAAAGATTCGTATATGTTTCAAAATTAGAAGAAACTCTATTTATCTTTTTTTATTTATTTATTTTTATCTTCTTTTAAATAAGTAAAGCTATCAGGTTTTCTAAGATTGTTGTTGCTCTCATTACGTTTTCTCATAAAAGAATACTGTTTGAACTCTCCTTTTTCCCCTAAATTGCTTTCTAATTAAAGTTTGCTTTCATAGAGATTCTAATATATCCAAACATATTCAGCATTAAAACTTAATTTGCTTCTTGTAAGGAAACACAGTGCTGAAATTATTCAACTTCTGTGTGAAAGGCTAGTTTCTTTGTGTCAATATGAATTAAAATGTATTTATTCTGATCAGATAGGATAAGAAACTATCACCTGGCTATTGCTAGACATAAAATTGTTTTGTTATATAATTATTATTGTTTAAAATATGTTTCAGTTCCAACAAAATATCCAGAATTATTGTTGAAAGGTGTAATGTAATTCCTAGAAACGTTTAAGAGAATTTAGTGATTATTTTTATTGTCATCAATTGATTTCTTCAGAAGACATAGGTATATTTTCCTCACACTCTCAATATACTCTTTCAAAAGTATAGAAAGAAGCCTTTCATCCATATCATTTATTTGTTTTCATATTTTCAAGACTCAGAATTATTCATGCTAAGAAAACAGGCAAAAGAGACACTTCAGGTGGCATTGATATTGGAGAAGAGCAACATCCATTGGGCACGCCTACTCCAGGCCGGAAGCGAAGAAGAAAAGGAGGAGACAGTGACTATGATGATGATGATGACGAAGACAGTGATGACCAAGCTGATGAAGATGAGGAGGATGAAGAAGATAAAGACGACAAGAAAGGAAAAAAGCCTGATATCTGTGAAGATGAGGTAATCAAATTCACATTGACTTGAATCTTTCATTAAGGCTGAATAGAGTGTTAAAAATAACAGCATTTGGGGGGAGGGGCAGAAACAGAGCACAGTGGTAGGGCATTTGCTTTGCATGCGGCTAACCCAGGACAGACCTGGGTTTGATTCCGGCATCCAAAATGGTCCCCCGACTCTGCCAGGTGTGATTTCTGAGTGCAGAGCCAGGAGTAACCCCTGAGCACCACCCTGTGTGGCCCCAAAACAAAACAAACAAAACCCAGCATTTTTGAGTCAAAATAACTTCTGCTTGAATTCTACTTTGAAACTTGCCTCAGTTTCTTCATCTGATGCTTAGGTAAATATTGAATAGAATGACTGCAAATATAAACTACTTGTATTAAATTAAAGAAATTTTTCCTTATACAGAATTACTTGTAACTTTTTCCAAAGATCTACACAGATTCTTAGCTCTTCCTTTTGGTTTTATCAACATATTATCTTATATTACTATAAATTTCATGCCTTACAAGTATTGTTCATTTTAACAAAATGTCAAACACTTGTTCATTGTTTACCTTAACTCTTGGCACATTGGAACAAAAATGAATAAGACACTAATAGTCCTCTTGCAATTTATAACCTCACTTAGAAAAACTTGCAGTAAAAAATAGAATGTGTGGTATTTCTGCCTTGATAGTAGTAGTTTAATTTTGCTGGGCAGGTAGAAATGAAGGATGGTTAACCTTTCTGAGGAATAAATTTTCACAAAAGATTTCGAGGACACAAAAGCTGAGATGATAAGCAGGTCTGAGTGCTAACTGGGAAAGATTATGATAAAATGTTTGCAGCAAAGAGAACAGTATGAACAAGGACACAAGCATAAAAATGCTCTACATTTTATGGGACTTAAACTGTTTTATTATTATTAATAGAGCACCTCATGTGCAAGTTATGACTCAGAAATTTTTACTTTTTGGTGGTAGGAAGCCTTTGTAAGTTTCTAAGCAAGGAAATGACAGACTTCAGTTTTTTAAGTAATTATTTATCAGCTGTATAGAAGCTAGAAATTGGGAATAGGTAAGAATATAGGTGGGAAGATGAGTAAAAAAAAATATTACAGTAGGGACCTGACAGTGGATAGGATGCTTGCCTTGCATGCTGCCTAGTCAGGTTCTGTCCCCAGCAGCCCATATTTTCCCCCAAGCCTAACAGGAGTAATCCATAAAATGAATTAAGAGTAACCTCTGAGGATCAACAGGTGTGGCCCAGAAATGAAAGAAGGAAGAAAAAAAGGAGGAAGGAGAGTGTGAGGGTTATTTTGGAACTGGAGAGAGAGTATAGGGCACTTGCCAAGGATGTGACCAACAGTAACCCCTGAGCTAGGTGTGGCCAAAAATAAGTTGGGGGAAAAAAAAAGAAATACTACGGTGCTTTACATGAATTGTGATGTGTCTCAAATTTGCAGTGGTAGTTACATGAAGCAAAATTGTCAATCAATAGAATAATAAGCAGTATTTAAAGACAGATTTATAGGTCAAGGAGGCAGGATATATTTGAATACCATTTGTCTTGATTCTGTTAACTTAGATAGGGAAGAATCTTGAAGTTCAATGTCACATAAATAGCTACAGAAAGTAGGTGAATAGGAAATGTATCATTGAAGACAGAAAATGATAGCAGATTTCTTTGAGCATGTTGAATTTGAGTTGCCTCTATAAAATTTCAATTGAATTTAAAATTTTGAAACCTGACTAGGTTCAGTCATGAAAATAAAGACCTAAGAACTTAAAAGAGTAGTTTAAAATCTTTAGGTGGATAAATTTGTATAGATGGGTTGCTTCTGTGAATAGTGAGTTGAAATTTGAACTCCAGGAAATGCCAGTATTTAATGCCAGGATGGGACCAGAAAGATAATACAGTGGATAGGATGCATTTTTTGCCTGTGGCTAACCCAGGATCAGTTTTTAGCATCACATAAGGTCCCCAAGCCTGCTCAACATAATCCCTGAGCAAGCTAAGTGTGACCCAAAACCAAAAGGAAGAAAGATAAAAATAATGGAAGAAAGAAAGAAAAGAAACAAAACCAGAAGTCTTTCTAATGAAGAACAAAGAATCACTTTCAAATTTATTGATTTACTAGGAAGACACAGAGAACTTCAAGTAATGTTATGACTGAACTATTTCTTTGAAAAGAAACAAAGCAAGCACCGGAGAGATAGATATCATAATGGTTTAAGCATTTAATTTCAACTGGCTGACTCTGATTCAATGTGCTCAGCACCACATTTGTTCTTCCTGAGCACCACCAGCAGAGTGGTCCTTGAACACCGAGCCAGAGTCAACCCTGAGCATAGACAAGTATGGCCTGAAAACCAAAAATTAAAAAAAAGTCAAGTCAAAATGAGCAGAACTGTAGAAGAAATGAGGTTTGTGCTTCTAAGAGTAGTCTTTTCTCAAAGGAGTCACATAAGATGAACTTAATTTCCTAGCAATGAATTGTAGCATCTATGAAATTTTGTGACTTAAGAAAGCTTATTAAAGATTCAGTGCCCTTTTTATCATTAGAGGGTTTTTGTGAGAAGTAGTCACTCAGGCACCTCTGTATAGCATTCTACGCTCTCAGGGAAAAAAAAAAGTGCATTATTAGAACAGTTTTATTTAGGTCTAGTGAATCAGTCTCACTATATAGAGTTTCTAGACACCGGTCAACCTCAAAGCAGATATTTCAAATAATTGAAAAAAAATAGCAGTCATACTGTGGTATTATTTTCTATACATGCTGCAAAATAAAAATTAAAAAAAAAAAGGTGAACTTTTCAGAAAAGAATCCTAAATGGGTTTAAAGCAGCATGAGTCTGATGTGATAACCACTGAAAGTGCTTATTGTACTTCCTAACAAGAAGGTTATTGTTAACCAATGCCAGCGCACTGTCATAGAGAGATTCAATTAAAAGCCCTGCCGTGATTGGTTAAAGACAATAGAAAGTAAGAAAGCGAAGATGATTGCTTAAACGTTCTGCCTTAGATGAAAGGGCACTTTTTAGTCAAAGGGAGGACTGAAACTGAGTATTTTTTATATTCCAAAAACATGAGATACAGTTATGTCAATAAAATAAGAAATGGAAATTAAAGATTAAAAGATGGGGAGAGAGAGCAGACTTGACTCAATGTTAAATTCTCAAGGAGAGAGGAGAAATGGAGAGAATAAATTAGGATGGTTGAAGCTTTTGTTTGTTTTCCTTTGAAGAGTAAGTTAAAGAATTTTTTTTAAAGTTATAGAGGAGGTAGTATTTGTATATGTGTTTATTAGAAGCTCCCATTAACCATGGAATTAGACATGTGCAAAAGAGAGGTATAAATGGAAACTTGTCTTCTACAAGAAAAGAACACCTAGACACCTAGAAAAGATTGACAGCTTATGACCTTCTAACCTCAAGATCAAAAGAATTTAAGAACAAATTTAGAACTTTCTTTTTTTTATAAGTATATTAATTGAATCACCGTGAGATACACAGTTACAATGTTATTCATGATTTAGTTTGAGCTTCAGCCATACAATGTCCAACACCCTTGCCTTCACCAGAGTATATTCCCACCATCAGTGTCTCTCTCCAGTTTGCAATCACACTCCCCGCTGCAGTTTTAGGAGTGAAGCTTGAGTACAAAGCCAGGAATAAAGCCTGAGCACACCAGATGTGGCCAACATCCCCACATACCCCTCACCCCCGACAAATAGTTTCCTTTCTTGTGTAAGCTTGATATTGGGAGAGAGGTAAAGAGACATATTGGCATAAATTATTTGATGGAATATATGAAAATAATATCCAATCAAGATCAGTGATAGCATTGCTGAATCAAACTGTTAAGCTGGATCATGATGCAAAATAGTCTATATGATCACACCCTACACAATTATCTTATATAAAAAATAGCATAATGTGGGGCCAGAGAGATAGCATGGAAGTAAGGCATTTGCCTTTCATGCAGAAGGTCATTGGTCCGAATCCGGCAGCCCATAAGGTCCCCGGAGCCTGCCAGGAGTGGTTTCTGAGTTTGGAGCCAGGAGTAACCTCTGAGCGCTGCCGGGTGTGACCCAAAACCAAAAAAACAGCATAATGTAATGTTTACATTCATTTACCCAACATTATCTTTTAAAACAGAAGAGTCACCGAGGTTCTTATTTTCATTTGACAAGGCAAACCCCAAAGTACTCAGATCAATCCTAGTTCTCCTACAAGCAAAGCAGCACAGCAGCCCTTTGAGCCACCTCTTCTGCCTGACCTTTTCTAGCTTTAAGATAATCAAGGGACTAGAGAGATATCATGGAGGTAGGGCAAATGCCCTAACATCCAGAAGGTCAGTGGTTCGAATCCTGGCATCCCATATGGTTCCCTGAGCCCGCCAGGAGCGATTTTTGAGCATAGAGCCAGGAGTAATTCCTAAGTGTTGCTGGGTGTGACCCTTCCAAAAAAAAAAAAAATCAATCTGAAAAAGAGACTGCGTTGTTCTTTACAGAAATAAATTACTCTATAGGGTACTTTTGAAACCACTTGTTTATTAATTGTCATTCTATGACAAATTATATAAGGGTGTGTAATTTGGGAATTATAATCGTAATTACCCAAACAAGATTCATTTAGTAAGCAATTTGCTTCAGTTTGCCAAGTGAAGTTTTTCCATAAGAGGAATTAAGCCTTTCTGACCAGTTCTAATCACCCTTTTACAGATTTAGCCTTCCTTTTTAACATTTAATTTTATAATTACTTTAAAGTGTTAACTTGCAAATTTGATGTTCATATTGGGATATCAATATTATTATTCTAGGTAGTTATCTCATTAGACTAGAATTTATTTACATAAATATTTGGATTCTTTTCCACAGACTTCTTTCACATAAAAGTTTAGCAAAGCATACTTTTTTTTTGGTTGGGGGTGAATTTTAGAGTCACACCCATTAATGTTAATTGTCAACTCCGGCTTTGAGCTTATGGATCACTCCTGGCTATCCTGGGAAATCATATATAGTTCAGTGGATCAGAGTTTAGTGAGACACATGTAAAGCCAATGTCTTAGCCCCTGTATTATCTTTGTAGACCTAAAGACATTTAATAATAATAAATGTTTTAGGAACTAAAAAGCCAAATTACCTTTATAACAAAAAATTATTTGAGTTATTATTTATAATAAACAAATGTTATGATCATTATCAATACACTATACAAGTAAATATTTTAGCTATTTAGTAAACTTAATATATAGGTACATTATTTCTCAAAAAACAGATTTGTCTCTTTTGGGGATTTGACATGGGAGGGTGTTTGGACCATATCCAGTGTTGCTCAGAGATCACTCTTACCAGTGCTCTGGAATTCATATATAGTGCCAGGGATAAAACCAGGCTTAGCCAAGTACAGTCACCTTAATTCCTATACTATATCTAAGGCCCCAGATTGGCCTTTTGATTCAGATATAGGTAAAAATACCTTCTGATGTACTCTATAAAGTTTTATTTGCAGAGATCCTTTCCTTAAGATACATATGATCCCTTTCAGTTGAAAGATACTACTGCCCTTGACTAGTTCTTAACTTTTTGTCTTAAAGATGATTCCCTCAGGCCTGGAGAGATAGCACAGTGGCGTTTGCCTTGCAGGCAGCCGATCCAAGACCAAAGGTGGTTGGTTCGAATCCCGGTGTCCCATATGGTCCCCTGTGCCTGCCAGGAGCTATTTCTGAGCAGACAGCCAGGTGTAACCCCTGAGCACCCCCGGGTGTCACCCCCTCCCAAAAAAAGATGATTCCCTCTTCTCCTTACTCTTCATTCTTTCAACACATTATCCTTCCCTAACAGTTAGTTTGTATTGAGCTCTATGTACAATTAAACTTGCACGTTAGTGGGGCCAGACCACTAGCACAGCAGAGAGGGCATTTGCCTTTCATGTGGCTAACCCAGGATCTATCTCCAGCATCCCATATGGTCCTCTGAGCCTACCTGGAGTGATTCCTGAGTGCAGAGTCAGGAGTAACCCCTTAGTGCCATCAGGTGTAGTTCCCCAAACAAACAAAAAATCTTGTAATTTGGCATATTAGAAATTAGTTACATAGACTAGACTGACATACAGGCAGGAGCATAAAGTGGTTTTCCTTTTGGGTCAAGAAATCATAAAGAACCCTGGCAGGGATAGATTCTGTATTTTGGTTTAGCCTTTTCCACTGGTGTTTTAAATTCTTTTGTGTTTATGAAAGGATTGCTAGACAAAACTCCTTTAGTAAATATATTAACTTTTCTTCATAGGAAGTCTTAGAAATATAGGTAATTTGGATGATATATGGCTACTTTGATATTTTACTCAAATAATTATTGATTGAATTTATCTTTTTGCATAAATAAATTAGCAAGTATTTAAGTGTACTGAATCTTCTTGGGTTTTTGTTGTTGTTGTTGCTTTTTGTGTGTTTTTTGTTGTTGTTGTTGTTGTTTTTGGATCATACCCACCAGTGCTCAGGGGTTACTCCTGAAATTGCTCAGAAATTGCTCCTGGCAGGCTCAGGGAACCATATGGGATGCTGGGGTTCAAACCACCATCCTTCTGCATGCAAGGCAAACACCCTACGTCCATGCTATCTCTCTGGCCCTCTTCTTTTTTTTTTAATTGTTTAGGTAACTGAATCTTCTTAATAATCTACAATTTATAATAAATAATTGTACATTATTTATTTACAATAAATAATACAACAGATATTATGTTGGCCTTGTATGTGGCCAATCCAGATTAAATCCCGACACCCACATGGTCTGCCAAGCCCCACAAGTAGTGATCCCTGAGCCAAGAGCTAGAAATATTCCCTGAGCACACTGAATATAACCCAAAAGACAAAAAAAAATACTGGCACATCTTTATTTGGGGGTATTCCATATAAAAATTTTTTCTTTTACTTTATGTTTACTTTCAGCCTTTTCCCCTATGGAGAAGAAGCCCACATTCTTTCTCTTACATACTTCTCTTACTCTTTCTCTTACCCTCTATCTTTCTCCTTCTCTTCCTCTCTCTCCCTCCCCCCCTCTCTCTCTCATACACACACACACACACACACACACACACACACACACACACACACCTACCTCAGTATAATCCCTAAATAAAACTTTTATTGCAATAGTAATAATAAAATTATTATAAAAGGGGCTGGAGCAGTGATGCAAAACAGTAAGGCATCTGTCTTGCGTGCACTAGCTGACGAACCGCAGTTCAATCTCCCGGCATCCCATATGGTCTCTCAAGCCAGGACACCCCTGAGCGTCACTGGGTGTGGCCCAAAAATGAACAAACAAACAAATAATAAATAAAATTATTATAAAAGCAAGAATCTTGTTGGAGATTTCTCTTACCAGTATATTCTAAGAACTGCTAGTTATGTTCGTCTATTATTTATCCACACAGGAATGATGTTATTAACAATTTCATCCAGATCTTCAATATCAGATTTTCCTTGTAAAACATATAATTTGGGATTGTTTTCTTACTTTAATTATTTAGAATAATGTAAATTTATTTTTTATGAAAATTAGTACTATGGTAATAAGAACTCTCTTTATATTTTAACTTCAGTATTTTTTTTCTGGATTTTGGGTCACACCCAGCAGCGCTCAGGGGTTACTCCTGGCTCTCCACTCAGAAATCCAGAAATCACCCCTGGCAGGCATGAGGGACCATATGGGATACTGGGATTTGAACCATCGTCCTTCTGCATGCAAGGCAAATGTTCTACCTCCATGCTATCTCTCCAGCCCATAACTTCAGTATTTTCAAATTTAGCTTAGCTTCTTTGCTATGTGGCTAGTATTATACTATCTGTTATAATTTATTCCTTTGTCTTTCTTACTGCTTCATATCTAAATTGAAAAATTATATTAAGTTCTATGTAATATTTCTCAAATATATTTTTTCTATTTGATTTATGTTTCCCAAGTAAGATCCATGTCCCTTCTACCTATATTAGTGTGGTGGTCTCTAACATAATTTTCCAGTTCCAAGTTTTTCTCAACTCCTGCATGTCTTGCAGTTGTCATCATATTAGCCCTGGCAAACCACAATTTTAGTGTTTAATGTGTGTCTTTCAAAAGATCACATTTTATCCTGAGTAAACCCTTTACCACTATTGACAATTACGTTTTAATACTTTTCATTTTCACCTTGATTTTTTATGTACTTTTCACATAAAGATATGTAAAAAACTTTGTCTCCAGCCAGAGAGATAGCATGGAGGTTAATGCATTTGCCTTGCATGCAGAAGATCGGTGGTTCAAATCCCAGCATCCCATATGGTCCCCTGAGCCTGCCAGGAGTGATTTCTGAGCATAGAGCCAGAAGTAACCCCTGAGCGCTGCTGGGTGGGATTCCCCCCCCAAAAAAAAAATAAACCAAAAAAAATAAAAAACAACTTTGTCTCAAATTCCTTATCATGACTCATCCATTATTGGCTACACCACACACACACACACACACACACACACACACACACACACACACACACACACGTCTTACTCATTTCCATTCTGCCTGTGCTAGTACCTTACATAAGGCTTTTATTAAATCTTTAGTAATTGAGTGACTAGATCTTAAAAACAAATAAATGAATATTGTATTTTATTAAATACAGGATGAAGGTGACCAGACAGCAAGTGTTGAAGAACTGGAGAAACAGATTGAAAAACTGAGTAAAGTAAGCATTTTTCAGATTGATTTTTATATCTTTTCTTACAGTATTTTAATATTTTGCCTGTATGTCATTTGTTTTTGTCTAGTAAAAAAGTGTTGTTTGTGATTAATTAAAATTAGTATTTCTTGTTCGTTGATTAAATATAAAATATAGAGCTTTGGGTTGGTAGAGGCCTTTCTCCGCCTGTAGCCCCTTGGCCAGCAGGTCTGAAGGTTGCAGGGTAATAGGGAGAGACAGTCAGTAGTTTTATTACACAGCCCTAATTGCCATGTGCATTTCTCCACATGGCTTCTAAGCTAAGCTTTTTTTATGCATCCAGCTGTCCTCCATCCATCCTAGCTGCATCTGCCTCTCTCCACCCCACAACCAGCCCTATTCTTTATTCCCAACAGCATCCCCTCCCCTATGTGAGAGGGACTGACCATCCAGGTGGGATAAACAGGAAGTTGGGGAGGGGTAATACTTGTTCTCATAATTAAATGTTAAAAGTGTGTCTCTTATGACACAGTACTAAATGTAATGTTTTATATCAGTTTATTAGTGAAGTTGATTTTCTTTGAATTTATAAATTAGATTCATGTACTTCTAAAAGTTAGATTTTAGTAGCATTAGTGATGTTTTAAATAAGTCTTTATTTTAAATAAAGGAAAAGGACATGGGGCTGGATCAGTTAGGGTGTTTACCTTGCACACAGCCAGACTTGGGAAGAGTGCCATATGCCCTTCACTCACCCCTGCCAGGAATAATTCCTAAATGTTCTTAAGGACAACCCTTAAGCACTTCCTGATCTGATCCCCCCCAAAAAATCAAAGGAATAGGAGGAGATGCATTCCTTGTGGAGTCACCCACAGACCATTTTGGAATATGTTATTTCTCTTCTTTTATAAGTCTCTCTGTCCCTCTCTCCCTTGCTCATCTTTTTTTTCTTCACTTGTTTCCCTTTTCAGCCTCCTCATTTCTTCCTCAAACTTCATAAACAAAATTATTTTTCTTGGGGCCAGAGAGATAGCACAGCACTAAGGCATTTTGCCTTGCATGTGGCTGACCTGGGACAGACCGGGTTCAATTTCTGGCATTCAATATGATCCCCCGAGCTTGCTGGGAGCTATTTCTGAGCACAAAGTCAGGAGTACCTCCTGAGCATCACCAGATGTGGCCCCAAAACTAATAAATAAATAAATACATTTTTCTTCACACAAAAGGGACAAATTTTTAAGTATTATTAGTTAGATAGAGTACGATGAAGCTATAATGAAAAATGAGATTATATACTTTGCTGCAAATTGGATGGAACTAGAAGGGATCATGCTTAATAAAATTAGCCAGAAGAAAGACAAGCACTTTCTTACTTTACTCCTCATAGTGTAATAAATGAATCAAGGCATAGATAATACAAATTGATAAAAAAAAATTCTCAGTACTCAAGTATAAATTGGAGAGTACCAGATTTGGGGGAGAGGGGAAAGTAAATGGTATGTGACAGGGACAGTGGCTGTGGGGGGGGGGGGGGGTCTTAGGCACTTTGTTGGTGGTAAGTCGAGGTAGCTGTACATCAGGAATATAAATGTTAGCACTATTGTAAAGACAGTGCCTTAAAAGTAATAAATTTGAAAGAGACAAATAATACCTTATACCTAATATTTTGTTAGATTCATAACATTTATTTTTTATTTAGTCCTCTGATGCTTAGATTTACAAGCAAATAAAGATACAGTCAACTTAGTATATATTGTTATACATTACAATCAATAGAATTGAGCTGTTTTGCTTTGAATCAATAAATTAATCATGGTTAATTATCAAGTGTACCACCTGCTTTGCTATAGTATGCTTGGGGAAATTACACTTACATTTTTTTTAATATTCTGCAACAAAAATACACCACTTGTACTTAAAAAAATTCTGTGTATATATAGATGTGTAACTATTAGGCATCTCATATATAATAGTTCTATTGCTATCTTTTTCTAGTAATAAAATTATTCTGCTTTAAAGGTCTAGTAAGTATAAAGTGGCTTGTTTATCAGTTTTGAAATACTTAACTACCATAGTTTAATCATATGCATCTTTTCTTTGAACGTGCATCATTTTTTAACAGCAACAGAGTCAGTACAGAAGGAAGCTCTTTGATGCTTCTCACTCTCTGCGATCTATGATGTTTGGCCAGGATCGATACAGACGCCGATACTGGATTCTTCCACAATGTGGTGGGATTTTTGTAGAAGGCATGGAAAGTGGTGAAGGTAGGAATTATTAATCTAGTACAAATTATCTATGAAACTTTTAATTTATTCTTTTACAATAGTTTATGCTTCTAGAATCAAATTTGATTGTAGGTAAATATTGTAAATCCTGGATTTACATTTCTTTAAATTTATAAATCTTCTTCTGATACTAAATACTTCTTCCTTTTCCATACATTTTCTTCAGTCATCAAATACAAACTACTATTTTTACTTTTATTTTATTTTATTTTGGTTTTTGAGTCACACCTGGCACCGCTCAGGGGTTATTTCTGGCTCTATGCTCAGAAATCGCCCCTGGCAGGCACAGGGGACCATATGGGATGCCGGGATTCGAACCACCAATCTTCTGCATGAAAGGCAAACGCCTTACCGCCATGCTATCTCTCCGGCCCCTATTTTACTTATTAAGGGACATACCTTCCACCTATATTACCTGGCTGCTGCTTCATTTCTCTTCCTTCTCATTGTCAAACTTTCCAGCTTCGTTTACTTATTCTTTAACGTTTATGATTTATTCTTTAATATCTTTGACGCAAGTATTCAAAGGTTGCTTGACACGACTTTTGGATTCTTACAGTAACTTGTTTAAGTCTAAGACCCTTATAATTGAAATTCATCTTGAAATCTTAGGTGCATTTGAAATTCTAGCTATCCCCCCCATTAAACTCCTTACATTATTTAGTTTTGTGTTACTGCACACTTCTTTGTACTTTTAGACTACTTTTGTTGTGGACTGCATTTCTGCTACATTAACTAGCACAATATTTAGTGCATTCATGTGATCAGTTAATAATTTTGATTGAATTTTTCAGAACTGTATGTATGGACA
Organism: Suncus etruscus; assembly: GCF_024139225.1. Taxonomy (NCBI): domain Eukaryota; kingdom Metazoa; phylum Chordata; class Mammalia; order Eulipotyphla; family Soricidae; genus Suncus; species Suncus etruscus. Next base: position 75,922,626 of record NC_064852.1, on the reverse strand, counting down.
TATGCAAAGGTTTGAATTCTTATAGAGCTGAAATATTTTATCAGTGCTTACAATATAAATAATGTCGCATTGTCCTATGGTACTGCATTTAGACAAAAAAAATTTCTCTGTATTTATTTGATACCAACCAGATATCCCTAGGCATTACAGTAATTATATATAAAGCATAATCTTTATTCAGTCACCTACATAATTAAAATAAATTATACAGACCAGTTGTTTTTACTCTTCAGTTTTTCATCAGGAGAACAACATTTTAAGATAAATTTTGGACTTTCAATTTGGTTTAGAGTAGTCTTTGACTCCTTTCATTTAAATATCGTATTAAATATATAATTTTTCTCAACATTATTGTAAGTGGGAAGTAATGTACTAGTTTCAGCTCAGTAAAAATTGGTTAGTTGGTTTGCTCACTATCTTTTTTTATTTTAGTTATATGACAGCCTTTTTTTGTTTGATTTTTGGACAAAGAAAACCAGTTTTCTTTTTCATAGCAAAAACTGGGTTTTTGCTATGCTATGACCAAGAAATACAAAGATGAATGAAAATAAGTGCTGAAGCAATATAGAAAGGAACAAATCAATGAAATATTTATATAATTATTATTATTATAAATCTTAAATTCTGGGGCTGGAGAGATAGCACAGTGGTAGGGCATTTGCACACAGCCAATCTGGGACATACGGTGGTTCAAATCCCAGCATTTCATGTAGTCCCCCCATGCCTGCCAGGAGTGATTTCTGAGCACAGAGCCAGAAGTAACAACTGAGCACCACCAAATGTAACCCCAAAACAAAACAAAAATCTAAATTCTTTAATATTCTTTTAATTATGGGAACTCAGAGGGAAAATATTTAGAAGGAAATAGGTAAGGTTCTAAAGCAAAAGTAACATGTGTGATATAAAGAATATTTATTAATTAATATTTATATTTTTCTCATTTAAATAATATTTCATTATAACATAAGTTTTATGTTACCATCATTGAATATCAACCTTAATATACACTGTATATGACAGTAGTTTTTTAAACGTTTTCAGAATAAGTCCAGCACAAATATTAGTTCTCAATAACTGTGAAATTAAAGAAACTGTGAATGTGGCTATACAGAGTAATTGTGATTCTTTCCCATGATCTTTTCTATGGGAATCTGCAGGCATGCCTAAAGATTATATGAGGCACAAGTTTTTTTTTTTTTACAATTACTTATAAGATTTTCTTTTGTTATTGGTGTTGAACAATTTGATCATGATTTGCCTTGGTGTAATTATCTTCATGTTTCTTTCCCTTGGGTTCATTGAATTTCATGAATGTATGTTTCATCAAATTAGGTCATTTTCAGCCATTTTTTTCTCTTTGTTTATATTTTGGTTTAGTTTGGGATTTGGAGATTTGTCTGTTTATTTACTTTGCAGTGCCAGAAATTGAATCCAAAAACTCACATATGCAAGACATGAGCTCTACGACTGAGTCACAATTTCAGCATTCGAGTGTGTGTGTGTGGGAGGGGATTGATCCTTTCAGATATTGCTATTAAAATTTGTTAGACAGGATTAAAAAGGTTCTCAGTCCAGACTACAGTATTTTTCACTTTATAAGCACACCTGACCATAAGACACACATAGTTTTTAGATGAGGGAAACGAGAAAAAAAAAAAGTCGCAGCAGTCTTAAACATAAGCTCTACATGTGATGGTGAAAGTGTGTTAACCTGATTGCTTGTACTGTGTGATATGTCTGGGTGTAAGACTGTGGATGTCAAGTGGTTAGTATATGTTCTCCTTCCCTGCAATCAGACTTCAGCTCAAGGTGGCATTCGCTCCTTACGACGCAGACATTTTCCCCTCATCTTGCGGGGTGGGGGGTTGTCTTATGGTATGAAAAATACGGTAATTATCTTCTATCTCTGGAGGGAGAAGAACTCTAAAGTCAGTAGTTTCTGTATTTATTTAGTCTACTACTCACTTTTCAGGAAAAAAAAGATCACTTTGTACCCATCCTTTTTTTCCATACCTCATCCAATTTCTTATTGAGTATATACTGAGATGATTAATTCTGAATGAGTTTATTTTATATATTTTATTACTGAATATTTTTCTTTGAATATATATTACCTAGAAATTTATACAGGGTAAGATAGAGTATACTCTATCTTTAAAGTAAGATACTTTAAATATATGAGTTATGTAATATAATATTCATATGAACATACGGGTTAAGGTACTTTCTTTTTACACTGCTGAATCTGATTCATTTCTGGCAAGTTCTCATATTATGTATATAATAGTTTTTTTTCTTTTTCTTTTTTCTTCTTTCATTGTTGTTGCAGTAACCAATGGTCACACAAATGCCAGTGCTTGGTTTTGTGGTGCTTATATGTGAAGTGGTGCTTATACACTCAACTATGTTACTTTCCAGGGATCACACACTTCAAATGCAGTGCTTACATACAGGGAAGGAGGGATAGTGCTCCTAGCCACAATATTCATCTGTCTCTTAGTTGCCATGCTCACTGGGGATCACTGCTGCAGTTGCAGTGCATGCACACATCTGACTATGGCAATTTAGAAAGCAGATGCTTTACTGTGGCACTGTGGATCACAAACAATAGAGCTCAGAGCATGTGGCCAGCATTAATGATTGAACTGGTAGCTTCAGTTTGCAAGGCAAGCACTGTTACCTGTCCTCTGGGACCAAGGATTGTTTGTTTATTTTTAAGTTTTTAGGATTATGTTAATGTATGCATGCATGAAGAAGACTCAGGAGGAATTATACAAAAATGTTACTAATTTTTACAATATGCTAGACTTTTAATAGTTTTAGTCTTCATATTCAAAACATGGAGCATATTAGGTGATTTAGAATTTTAGGATATGTCTGCATTTTGGTTAATACTTAGTAATGAGAATGATTATAATATTGGCTTGATTTGAAGTCACTGCTCTTCATAATACTTTTAACTTTATAGGACTAGAAGAAATTGCAAAAGAAAGAGAAAAACTTAAAAAAGCAGAAAGTATCCAGATCAAAGAAGAAATATTTGAGATACCTGAAGATGCTTTAAATTGCTCAAACACAGATCATTGTGAGCAAAAAGAAGATCCTAAAGAAAAAGATAATACAAATCTCTTTCTTCAGAAACCTGGCTCATTTTCAAAATTAAGCAAGCTTTTAGAAGTAGCCAAGATGCCCCCTGAGCCAGATGTAATGACCTCCAAACCAAATAGTGCTAATGGGTGCACATTGTCTTATCCAAACAGTGGGAAACACTCACTAGGCAGCATTCAATCACCAGTAACACAGAGTAACGTGGAAAAGACAGACTCAAATAATCTGTTTAGTTCTGGCTCAAGTGGTCCAGGGAAGTTCTACAATCCTCTCCCCAATGATCAGCTTTTAAAAACACTAACTGAAAAGAATAGACAATGGTTTAGCCTTTTGCCAAGGACACCTTGTGACGACAGTTCACTTACCCATGCTGATACATCAACTGCCTCTTCAGTGACACCTCATTCTCAGCCACCATCTAAGTCACCTTCACCTGCCCCAGTTCCTCTTCTTGGATCATCTCCTGCTCAGACTCCTGTAGGCCTAAATCCATTTGCTTTATCACCTCTTCAGGTGAGTGCTACTAATTGTAACTCATTTTATGTAACTTGATATAATCATTGACCCTCATGAAGATTTTTGCTCAAGGTGAGTCAATTGAATATTTATGACAGTATTCCTGCCAGTTTGAAAACTGAAAGAGGGTCAGAGTTGCTATCAGCAAGCTTCATCAGAACTGCTAATGTCTATTCTAAGACTAAGACAAAGGGTTCTTTAATTACTTTTGACACATTCCAATTATAGATAGCTAAAAGGGAAATTACTTTGAGGAGCTAATGAAAACATATAATTTGGTCTTGTTATACTTAATTCTAATATAAATGAAAATTATTTTATAACTTTAAAAGTAATTTCCGATCAAATTATTTTGTTTAACCTCTTATGCTGTTTTTTCAATGTTTTGGCTGTTTTACAGATGAAAAGTGGAGTGTCTATGATGGGACTTCAGTTTTGTGGGTGGCCCACTGGCGTGCTTGCCCCCAGTGTTCCATTCACATCACCTTTACCCAGCCTGGGATCAGGGTTGGGATTATCCGAAGGAAATGGTAATTCATTCTTGACTCCCAATGTTGCTTCAAGTAAAAGTGAATCTCCAGTACCACAGAATGAAAAAGCTTCTTTAGCTCAACCTGCGGCTGTTGAAGCAGCAAAGCCAGTAGATTTTCTTAGTCCAAAACCTATTCCAGAAGGTACGTACATTGAGAGCGTTTGTAGCCACTTAATTATTTCATTGTTCTGAACTTATATATTAGAACTAAATATTCGATTGGTTTCTATTTAATTAATCTTTTTATTTGCTTTATACCATTATTGTATACTCAAAACACTTCTCAAAAATATGCATATTTGGGGGCCGGGCGGTGGCGCTAAAGGTAAGGTGCCTGCCTTGCCTGCGCTAACCTTGGACGGACCGCGGTTCGATCCCCCGGCGTCCCATATGGTCCCCCAAGCCAGGAGCAACTTCTGAGCACATAGCCAGGAGTAACCCCTGAGCGTTACTGGGTGTGGCCCAAAAACAAAAAAAAAAAAAAAAAAAAAAAAAAAAAAAAAAAAAATATGCATATTTATCTCAACTTAGAAATGCAGTTTGGTTGGTGGAGAATTATTGACCCAGAGGACCTAAAAGCTTTGCTCAAAGTATTACATCTTCGAGGAATAAGAGAAAAGGCATTACAGAAACAAATTCAGAAGCACTTGGATTATATTACTCAAGCCTGCATCAAGAATAAGGATGGTATGTACCCCAGGAGATATCTGATATCTTGCTTAGTTAATGTTAGATTAATTAGTTTTTTATCTTAAATCATATAGCTTATCGAAATATAATGGATAGTGCTAATAGATATTTATTTCTGTTTCACAAATTTTGTGTTTTTTTTAAAAGAGTTTCTATTTTAAGAGTAGGCAGCTTACATATCATAAGTATGTTTGCATATACCAAATTACTTATATTTATTTCCACTGGGAAATGAAAGTAATTTTAATATTTTTTCAAATGTAGTTGCTATTATTGAATTAAGTGAAAATGAAGAAAACCAAGTAACTCGAGATATTGTAGAGAACTGGTCAGTAGAAGAACAAGCACTGGAAATGGATCTGAGCATCCTTCAACAGGTAGAAGATCTTGAAAGGAGAGTTGCATCAGCAAGTTTGCAAGTAAAGGTAAAATTAGCTTTGAATAAAATCATTTTTAGGATAATGGAGGGTAATAGTATTAATCATTGTTTATGCTAGTCACTCTTCTAAATGCTTTCACTTTATCAAATTTCATTCTAAAAATAACTCTGACTTAATTTCTACTATTTCAAATGTAAGGATCAAGGTTCAAAGTAAGTAATCTGCTAGTGATCATATAGTAAGTGACTAAATGTGGATTCAAAGTCTGTCTGACACTAAAGTCCAGGTTCTTTTTACTAAATCTTGATGCCTCTTTAGTTTTACCAAAACATAATTTTTAGAAGATAACTATTTTTTACTACAAGCAGAATTTCACAGTTTTACCCATGATTAATGAATGCTCTGTTTTATTTATTTATTTTATTTTATTTATTTATTTATTTATTTATTTATTTATTTATTTATTTATTTTTGGTTTTGGGGTCATACCCGGCAGCACTCAGGGGTTACTCCTGGCTCTACGTTCAGAAATCGCTCCTGGCAGGCTCGGGGGACAATATGGGATGCCGGGATTCGAACCGTCATTCTTCTGCATGCAAGGCCAACTCTACCTCTAGGCAATCTCGGCAATCTCTCCGGCCCCTGTTGCTCTGTTTTATTAAACATTCTACTATAGGGTGTTTCATATTAGACAGGAACTATCTTACATATATATATATCATGCTATCAGACTTTTAAATTATGGAATTAGAAATTGGAGAATCTTTTATTATATTTTATATAATTATGATGCTCTCGCACACATACATGCATACCACCATATATATGTAATGTTTTGACTATTTGCTTATTATTATGTCACAGGTAGTGAATCAAACTGTCTTCCAATTGATTAGGCAAAAGGAGGAGCTTCATATTTGTAGAGAATTTTTTATTCTGTAGCCTATATAAAGGTCTTATCAATCAATAAGAAGGTGGAATCTTTAAAAATAAATGGATAATGAGTGTAGACAGACACCTGGAAACATCTTGAAAATATAATTTCTATGTAATTTTATTTGGCATTTCATATTTTATTCTAAATGAGATTTGTACATAATACTAGCTTATCCAAAAATTAAATTTTAACTTATAATTACTTTAATGCTGGCATTAGTAAACTTCTTTGAGGATCTCCAAAAATGTAATTTTCCAGAGCTGTGGAGATGAATCAAATTTCTAGAACACATGGTTTGCATGTGCAAGATCCAGTTTCAGTCTTCAGCATTGTATGTTACCACAACACTGACATAGTCAGGCATGGCCCCCAAAACAAAAGATAACATTTTGTTTTAGAACTAACAAAACATTCCTATTTAATGACAAATTTAATTCATCGGGATCAGGGGGGTTAATGCCAATTTGTGAGTGAGAAACATCAGAATCTGGGTTGCTGAGTTGGATGCACAGATGGGAGAGTGAGAGGAAGATATGTTGAGGTGCTTGAATATCTTTATAAATGTGTTTTTAAACATAAAGCTAAAGAGTAGATATAAGCAGGCTGATAAATATTTGAGCTAAAAATGGGCTAAAGAATTGATAAAGGGGCCAGAGAGATAGCAAGGAGGTAAGGCCTTTCATGCAGAAGATTGGTGGTTTGAATCCCGGCATCCCATATGGTCCCCCAGCCTGCCAGGAGCGATTTCTGAGCATAGAGCCAGGAGTAACCCCTGAACACTGCTGGGTCTGACCCAACCCCCCCCCAAAGGAATTGATATAAACAAGCTGCTTGAGTATCTACTGTTTGCCTTCCCTATGCTAGAGATAAAATGAGTAGATAAATTCGATGGTCCCTACTTCATGAAATTTAGAACTAGATGTATAAATAAGTGATAGAAGAATTTAACCAGGGCTTACAAGGTAAGATGCTTGCTTTGCATGCTTGGCCCAAAAACCAATAAAAAACGTTAATTAAATAATCACAGTGATAAAAATGTTGTGACTGTCAAAATATCATGGAGTATTTATTATATAGCTTTTTTGAGAGCCTGTGATAGGGAGACTTACCCTCATAAGTCAGGGATGGGTTTTCTGAGGAAGCAAATTATGACATGTAAACTGCAAAATGAGTGAAGCTAACCAAGAGATAAAAGCTCTATAGATAAATGGAACAGTTTCTGCAAATCTCCTGCTTCCTGAAGAAAAAAATGATGAATGCAGGGTATATGTAATATAAACACAGATACAGGACAAGAGCAATAGTGCAGCGGTAGGGCAGGCTGCCCAGGATGGACCCTGGAGTCCTATATGATCCCCGAACCAGGAGCGATTTCTGAGCGCATCGCCAGGAGTAACCCCTGAGCATCACCAGGTGTGGCCCAAAAAACAAAAACAAAAAAAACCAACACAGATACATATGTAATATATATAGAAGTGTGATAAAGAGGCCCGGAGAGATAGCACAGCGGTGTTTGCCTTGCAAGCAGCCGATCCAGGACCAAAGGTGGTTGGTTCGAATCTCAGTGTCCCATATGATCCCCCGTGCCTGCCAGGAGCTATTTCTGAGCAGACAGCCAGGAGTAACCCCTGAGCAACACCGGGTGTGACCCAAAAACAAAAACAAAAACAAAAGAAGTGTGATAAAAGGAATAAAGACAAAGATAAATTGCAAAGACAATGAGGCTACCAAGAGCTTTCCATGTAAATGGTCTCATGAAATTAATGAGCATTTTAGTTGGAAATTCTTAAGAATATTTTGCTGATATACTTACTAAGCCTTTTCAAGATTTTCTCAACCTTTGTTTTTTTTTTTTTTTTTTTTTTTATTTTTCATTGGTTTTATTTTCTTCTTCCACTGAGCATAGGAAACACAGTAAAAGCTTTTCAGTGAAACATCCTTGAGATCTGCTGGTTTCGGCTGCCTTCTTTTAGTAATGCCTTCCAACAGGCATTTTAAATAGAAACCATAGTAACATTATTCTCTTGATATATAGGGTTGGATGTGTCCAGAGCCTGCATCAGAAAGGGAGGACTTGGTATATTTTGAACATAAGTCATTTTCTAAATTATGCAAGGAGCATGATGGAGAATATACTGGCGAAGAAGAAAGCAGTGAGCATGCACTAGAACGGAAGAATGACAACCCCCTAGATATAGCTGTAACCAGGCTGGCTGATTTGGAGCGGAACATTGAAAGAAGGTATCTGAAGAGCCCCTTAAGTACCACCATTCAGATCAAACTGGATAATGTGGGCACAGTTACTGTCCCTGCTCCTGCACCATCCATTAGTGGTGATGGTGACGGGTAGGTTATTGAGATTAACTTGAAAAATTATTGTGCTTCTTTGCTAATTGGAGCCTATTTTCTATTGCCTGTTATCTATGTATCTTCTTGTATGTCTGTGATCCATATGGATCATGCTATTTGCATGGTGCTTCGTTAAAACATTTTTTTTTTGTTATGTGCGTTGATAATCCTGCAAAGTGATCTTACATTTACCTGGTTGTGACTAAGCTTTGAGGCACGTAGCCACAGTCTGTGCACTACATCAAATTTAGTTGCTTATACCTTATACTTATTGGCTGTTACATGTTTTTGTCATTGCTTGGCTTTCAGTGTGATGATTGTTTCACATTCAGTAACCATAAGTGTGGACATGACCTACTTAATTTTTCTATATTTCAATGCAGAATTGAAGAGGATATTGCTCCAGGGCTCAGGGTATGGAGAAGGGCATTATCAGAAGCTCGCAGTGCTGCACAGGTAGCTCTGTGCATTCAGCAGTTACAGAAATCAATAGCATGGGAAAAATCAATTATGAAAGTTGTAAGTGTTTTCATTTAAGAAATACTATAACTAATTTACTTTGTCCTGTTTTTTTCCAACATCCAGCTTTTTATTAATAGTACTTATTGTCAAATGATATATGCAATACTTGAGAATATGCCTAATTCTTAAAAATGCTTTCCTCCTTCTACTATGCTCTTTGGTGGAATCTACCAAATGTGTTCTTTATTTTTTATCTTAATTATCTCTTGTTTTTGAATATTGTTTATAACTGATATGCTCTCTTTCTGTCAGCCTAGTAGTTTGCTAATCTAAACATGTTAAAGGCCTCTTATCCATGTTCCAGTGCCTAACAATTCCTATTGTCTACATCACTACATCTAAAAATGT